>NW_007114868.1:0-386 GCF_000164805.1 Carlito syrichta
ATATGTGGAATGAACTGTGAATGATCAAAAAAGCCAGTTGGAAAATCAGATATAAAGTAGCCTAGTTTAACAGGTCATTTCCTGTTAGGGAAATGTTGTTTCTCAAAAACATACTGGAACTTTGCATTACATTGTCTTAAGTCTAGTTGCTGTTTAAATCTTTTCAATAAGCCTGTAGAGCCTTTGAATGTATTATCACAATGTCTACACTCTTCTATGGAAAATATTTCAATAATCACTCTGATTTTTTATCTTTCTCACTGTATTATGCTTTTATTCATTAAAATATTTTCTTTATTTACTTAAACATAAAAAAAAGAAAGATTTTGACTCTAACACCATCATAACTGGGACTTTAATACCCCACTCACAACCCTAGACAGATC
>NW_007114869.1:0-386 GCF_000164805.1 Carlito syrichta
CGGCCACTGCACTCCAGTCTGGGCGACAGAGTGAGACTCCAACTAAAAAAAAAAAATCAAGGCGATATTTGGACCCATGATGCCCTTCCTCCTGGGAGCAGTTCTGTGAGCCAACACCTCCTGTGCTGCTCGTCTGGTGTTGGGAGTTTCTCATCCTAGGTGGCCAGAATGGTGAGCACATCGTGTCCCCTCCTGCCCAAGCCTCAACCTGACGGTTCACGCAGACTTCTTTCTCTTCCCTTCACCCAGACCCTTGAACTGATGCCCTGTTTTCTGAAGGACACCAGAATAACAAAATAATAGTTTGTGGTGGTTAATTCTTTAAAAACAGAGGACAATTTTACATGGGAGGCATAGTATGTTTCTACTTTTTTTTTTTTTTTGAG
>NW_007114870.1:0-386 GCF_000164805.1 Carlito syrichta
AAAAAAAAAAAAAAAAAATTTGAACTTCACGTTAATAAATCCTCAAGAAGGTTGGTAACACGTGGTGTGTTTACTCCACTAGGCTGAGGTTAGACGTGCTCACTCATTGCTGAAGGGATATTTACACAGGAATGTTCTCAACCCGGAGGATGCCGGGATGTGTCCTTTCTGCCTTCGAGGAGTGAAGACGCCGGAGGGTGCGACGGGCACGCAGTTACAGAGCATAGACGGGTCATGTACGCCCTAGAGCTGGCTTGGGTGGAAACATTCGCCCGGCCCAGGCCGCATCCTGCAGGAGAGAGACCTCGGGGGCGGGTGAGGGTGTGCTCGGGGCGGGGGTGGGCTACGGTAGGTGCCAGCCTCTCTTCACGTGGGCCCAGCCCGCC
>NW_007114871.1:0-386 GCF_000164805.1 Carlito syrichta
ACCGTGAGCGTGCCACTGTACTCCAGCCTGGGCAACAGAGTGAGACTCCAACTCAAAAAAGAAAAGAAAAGAAAAGAAAAGAAAATGACTCTGGTCCTCCTTCCTGACAGGGATAGAAAAAAAAACATATTTTTCAAGTCAGTGTTCACCTGGTCTAGAAAAAATGTCACATCCATCACAAAGCTACGACAGTACCATCTACCCTCTGGAGACAGACCCTCTGGAATCTGTCTTGCTATTGTAGGGGCTGAACTATACAAGCAAATGTGGGATATGAGGATATCACCACCCACATTTTTTAGACTGGCCCTTACTTTCTCCATTTGTTTTTTCTTTTCTTTTTTTTTTTTTTTTGAGTTGGAGTCTCACTCTGTTGCCCAGACTGG
>NW_007114872.1:0-386 GCF_000164805.1 Carlito syrichta
CTGAGGGTGGAGGCTGCCGGGCCAGGCCTCAGCCACAGCTGCACGCACCCCCTCGAACCCCAGGGCAGGCTGACTTCAGACGTGCGCTCCTCGACTCAGAGGTGCCTGAGCTCGCCCGACAGCTCCTCCGAGATCCTGAGAGTTACGTCCGGGCCAGCGCGGTGACTGCCGCCGGGCAGCTCTCCAGCCAGGGCCTGCACGCTGGCCCTGCCAGCCCAGAGCCCCCAGAGGCCCCGCAGGTAGGAGCCACGGGGGTCAGACGGTCATCTGCCGTCACGATGCCCAAAGGCAGCTGCTGTGGACGGGGCTGCCAGGGAGCCCGGGGCTCTGCTGGGAGTGGCGCCTGCCTCTCCAGGACCCTGCCACTGGGTCGTGGCCACCCCTCC
>NW_007114873.1:0-386 GCF_000164805.1 Carlito syrichta
CACACCCAGGCCGAACTTGACCTCTTGAACTGGCCCAAACTGTAAGCATCATGAAAAAGCTACTGTATTTAACTGAAACTGATTACACTCAGCCTTTTATAAATCTCCTGGGGAGATGGTGGTGCCAAATTACTCTAATCATCACCTGGGACATTCTAAGTTGTCAACCAACCATCAGTCATGGACTGCATGAAATTTGTTTCATTGTACAGACATACCATAAACCATTTAAACCCCCATTCAACCTTGCTGGGACAGACACCATGTAGCTGCTTGCTAGAACTATGTCTTCAAAATTGCAATTTCTAAGATCCCAAATAAAATGCCTTCTCTTTTGGCTCATCTCCTACATTGTTAGTATTATTTATTATCAGTAGACACACCAA
>NW_007114874.1:0-386 GCF_000164805.1 Carlito syrichta
CCCATGAGCTCAGGCAATCCTCTTGCCTCTGTCTCCCAAAGTGCTAGGATTACAGGTGTGAGCCACTGTATAAGTCTGTATAAGAAATTCTTAAAATTCAATCATTAAGGGCTGGGCTCAGTGGCTCAATCTGTAATCCCAGCACTTTGGGAGGCCGAGGTGAGTGGACTGCCTGGGTCCGCAGATTTTCATGAGACTAGCCTGGGCAACTTGACAAGACCTTGTCTCTACAATAAATAAAAAATTAGTTGGCGTGGTAGTGTGCGCCTGTAGTTCCAGCTACTTGGAAGGCTGAGGCAGAAGGATTGCCTAAGCCCAGCAGGTCGACGCTGGGGTGGCTGTGAGTGTGCCACTGCACTCCAGCTTGGGCAATGGAGTGAGACTCC
>NW_007114875.1:0-385 GCF_000164805.1 Carlito syrichta
TAGCTAGCAAACTATCTAGCCAACTGGCTAGCCAACTGACTTACCTAGCTTACTTAACAAGCTATCAAGCTGGCTAGCCAGCTCACTTAACTAACTAGCTACCTATGTAGCCAGCTGGCTAGACAACTGAATAAACTAGCTGACAACTAGCTAGCCAGCTCACTAGTCAGCTGTACCTAGCTGACTTAACAAGCTAGCTGGCTGGCTAGCCAGCTGACTTAACTAGGTAGCCACCTAGCTAGCCAGTGGGCTAGCCAGCTGATTTTACTAGCTGAATTCACTAGCAACCCAGTTGGATAACCAGCTGACTTAACTAGCTAGCCATCTGGCAAGGAAGCTGATTAATTAGCTTGCTATCTAGCCATCTAGCAGGCTAGCCAGCTGA
>NW_007114876.1:0-385 GCF_000164805.1 Carlito syrichta
AAGGCCCTGGAAGAGGTGATAGGCAAGCATGGGGGCAGCTCGGGCACCCTCCCTTTCTCCTCGTTCCATGTGTGCTTAGCGTGCGTGTGATCACTGACAGCATTTTAAAGACTGAGTGGAAAGTTACTGATGCCACCAGCATCTTTGGAAGCCATGGGGAGGCAGACGCCAAGGGCTCCCTTCTATACTCTGCTGCATTCCTCCCGCTACTCGGTCCCCTGCCCTGCCCTTGTTGCCTGGCTCTGCCAGAAAAGAGTCAGAGCTTGTTTTTCAAAGTAAGAAATAGGACAGAAGGCTCCATGAGAAAAGCAGGTTTGTAGAGCATGTGTGATGGAGTACTTTGTGTATGCACTACTGAGATGCCCGTGTTTAGGTTAAGGGAGGG
>NW_007114877.1:0-385 GCF_000164805.1 Carlito syrichta
AGACAGCTGAATAGCTAGTTAAGTCACCTAGTTAAGTCAACTGGCTAGCAAGCTGGCTAGTAATATAGCAAGATAGTTAATTCAGCTGACTAGCAAGCAGGCCAGCTATTTAAGATAGCTAGTTTAGTCAACTGGCTAGCCAGCTGGCTAGCTAGGTAGCAAGCCAGTAAAGTCATTTGGTTAGCCAGCAGGTTAGCTAATTAAGTCAGCTCGTTAAGTCAACTGGCTAGCCAGCTAGGTAGCTAGGTAGAGATCTAGTTAAGTCAGGTGGCTAGCCAGGTGGCTAGGTGGATAAGTCAACTAATTAAGTCAGCTGGTTATCAGTTGTCTAGCTAGGTAGCAAGCTAGTTAAGTCAGCTGCCTGTCCAGCTGGCTAGCTAGTTAG
>NW_007114878.1:0-385 GCF_000164805.1 Carlito syrichta
CCTCAGCCTCCCAAAGGCGCGGGATTACAGGCTGAGCCACCGAGCCCGGCTAAGCTCTTAATTTTTATGTAGTTAAATGTTTGCTTTTTTTCTTCATCGTTCATGCTTTACATTTATATCGTTTTTTTCTTGAGTTGGAGCCTCTGTCGCCCAGGCTGGAGTGCAGTGGCACATTCATGGTCACCTCCGCATCAACCTGCTGGGCTCTGGCAATCCTTCCACCTCAGCATCCCAAGTAGCTGGGGCTACAGGCACACGCCACCATGCCTGGTTAATTTTTTTTTTTGAGTTGGAGTCTCACTCTGTCACCCAGACTGGAGTGCAATGGCCGCTCCCGGCCACCACAGCCTCGACCTGCTGAGCTCCGGCGATCCTTCCGCCTCAG
>NW_007114879.1:0-385 GCF_000164805.1 Carlito syrichta
TCAGCTGGTTAGCCAGCAGGCTAGCTAGGTGGCTGGCATGTTAAGATGGCTGGTTAGCAGGCTGGTCAGATAGGTGGCCAGATAATTAAGACCATTTGCTAGACAACTGAACACCAGGGTGGCGGGTTGTTAAGCCAGCTTTCTATCCAACTTTCCAACCTGACGGCTGGCTATATAACCCGGCTGGCTTTCCAGGTGGCTATCTGCTAGCTAGCTATCCAGCTAGCCAGCCGTGTAGCTGGCTAGTTAAGCCAGCTGGCTAGCCATCTAGCCAACCTGGTAGCTTGCTAGTTAAGTCAGCTGGCTATCCAGCTAAACAGTAAACTATCTAGTCAGCTAGTTAAGTCAGCTAGCTAGCCAGCTAGCTAGTTAAGTCAGCTAGCAA
>NW_007114880.1:0-385 GCF_000164805.1 Carlito syrichta
CCAAGTGCTGGGATTATAGGCGAGAGCCACCGCGCCCAGCCAAGGCTGGGCTTTTAAAGAGAGTAAGTAGCCTTCCACTGGGACCAGGGACTTCGAGGGGGAGCAGCTGCGACCCGGCGTCCTCTGGCCCCCTACGGGGATTAAGTCTGAGGGAGAAGTGGGTCTGTGTGGTAAGGAGTCCACTCCCTCTGGTCACAAGATGCAGGCTGCCACCCCCTCCTTCAGAGTTCTCGGTTGCCAGCCGTTTGAGTTCGATGCTGCCCCCTGGTGGCAAACACCCCACTCGCTTTAGAGAGAGGCCAAAATAACGAAATACTTTTATTTACAAAAAACCAATAAGCAAACCGACCCGCCAGGGAGGGCCAGCACCCGCACCCTGCGGCGG
>NW_007114881.1:0-385 GCF_000164805.1 Carlito syrichta
CCCAGCTCCGTCGGGCCCGGGCCCGGGCCCGCGCCCGCCCGCAGGGCCAGGCCGCTCGCTCACCGGTCCTGGAGCTGGAGATCGGGTCTCTCCCGCGGATCCTCATAGAAGCTGATGCCCGGGTGCGTGGCAAGGGCCCGCCACAGGAATTCCTGCGTGTAGGGCTCCAAAGGCAGCGGAAAGGGCGGCACTCGCGTTTCCAGTCGGCTCCACAGCGCGGGCAGACACAGGCCGTCGAGCCCCTCCAGAGCCACCTCGTCCAACAACGACTCCAACGCGTCCATTGCTACCTCGGTCGGCGGCGTCCGGGGCGCCTGCGCACCACGCTGCCCGGGTTCCCGGCCCAGCGCGCCTGCGCACGACGATCCCGCCGGGAGGTGGTACG
>NW_007114882.1:0-385 GCF_000164805.1 Carlito syrichta
CGGCCACTGCACTCCAGTCTGGGTGACAGAGTGAGACTCCAACTTACAAAAAAAAAAAAATCCTCCGGCTTTAGCCTCCCAAGGTAGTGGAATTACAGGCATGAGCCACTGCACCTGGCTAGTTTTCCTTTTTTAAGGTTAGACACACAGTGCCAGACTCATTAAAGCTGGCCTTTAAACACCACCATTTGATTTCCAGGCCAAAACGGTTCTTGCCCTAGCAAGGCATGCCATGGACTGCAGCTGCGTACCTCAAGGTTGTTGGAAAAAGTAATGAGTTCTAAAAAGAAAAAGCTTTTTTTTTTTTGAGTTGGAGTTTCACTCTGTCACCCAGACTGGAGTGCAGTGGCACACTCCCAGCCACCGCAGCCTCGACCTGCTGGGC
>NW_007114883.1:0-385 GCF_000164805.1 Carlito syrichta
AAAAAAAAAAAAAAAAATTTGAATCTTTATCTGAAAAAAATGTTTTAAGTGGACCTGGGCATGGTAAAATACACCTTTAATCCAAGCACATTGGGAGGCAGAGGAGAGAGGATTGCCTGAGCCCAGGGGTTCGAGAACAACCTGGGCAACTTGGTGAGACCTTGTCTCTACAGTAAATCAAAACAATTAGCCAGGCATGGTGGCACGTACCTGTAGTTCCAGCTACTTGGAAGACTGAGGCAGAAGAATCACCTAAGCCCAGCAGGTAGAGGCTGCAGTAGCCGTGAATGTGCCACTGTACTCCAGCCTGGGTAACAGAGTAAGACTCCAACTCAAAAATAAAAATAAATAAAAATAAAATTTCCACTGTTGATGCCAGTATGCA
>NW_007114884.1:0-385 GCF_000164805.1 Carlito syrichta
CGAGGCGGGGAGAAACAGAGGCAGGCGGGACGCGGCTAGGATCGGGCAGTGCTGACTTTGACAACACCGCTCTGCCAGTATTCCTTCTCAGTAAAGGCAGGTATCAGTTCCCCCGTGGAGCTCAGTTTATGGGTCTGGGAATTAGACAAGACTCACCTGCTGGTTTTTGCCACTCAGGGCTTTGGATGAATTTACTTAACCTAAGCCGGCCTCCATTTTCTCCTTTGTAAAATGAAGGAGGAAGGCTCCATGGGACGGAATTCTTGGAAAAAGGTAAAGTTATAGAGACTCTCGGGTGGTCAAGGTTCTACCGCCAAACCTGACAGAGATGACGGCTTTCTACCTTTTACAAATATGTACCCTTTAGGATAGCTACTATTTTTTT
>NW_007114884.1:2029-3194 GCF_000164805.1 Carlito syrichta
AGAAATTTGAATTGCATCTATGCCTGGAGATGAGCCTTCCATGCTGGAAAAAGATTATCCAACATTCGTTTTCTCTTCTGATGCCTAAAACAGTTGACCCTTTAAGAGTCCTTGTCTTGTTTAGAACTGCAAATTCCCAGCCACATCCCAGCTCCACTTGTGTAAGTAATCTTGATATACTTCCAAAAGGGAAAAGAACTTTTTTTTTCTGTCTGTTGATCTTAGACTCATTGGCTGGAGCTCTGTGAATTAGGCTGACAGAAAACAGATTGGCAAAAGAACAACAAAGAGAGGGTCATTTACACGTACACACCTTTGGGGGCACTCAGGGATGAGTCACTCTAAGGGATGGTGAGAACTTAGACTTCCGTGTCATCTGCACAAAATCCAGTATGTTCCTAGAGAAGGGACAAGACAGAGGAAAAGGACCTTGATTTCTAGGGTGGCAAATTATGAGAAGACATATATGGGAGACCGAATGAAAGATAAGGGCAGGCCAGACTTGGTGGCTCAGGCTGTATTCCCAGCACTTTGGAAGACCAAGGCGAGTGGATTGCCTGAGCCCGCTAGTTCAAAACCAGCCCAGGGAACTTGGCAAGACCTCATCTCTACAATAAATCAAAAATTAGCCAGGCATGGTAGCACATACCTATAGTTCCAGCTACTTGGAAGGCTGAGGCAGAAGGATCGCTAGAGCCCAGCAGATCAATGCTGGGGTGGCCATGAGTGTGTCACTGCACTCCAGCCTGGGTGACAGAGTGTGACCTTGACTCAAAAAAAAAAAAAAAAGAAAGAAAAGAAAAGAAAAGAAAGATAAGGGCAGTTAGGAAGGTTTATTAGGTGGATTCCTCTGGTGCCATCTTCAAGTTATTATGTGTCTGCAGTTGTCTTTGGGGATTAATTTCCATCTTTTGAGGTAGAGAGTTAGAAGGGACACCTTTACAAGTTTACGTCCTGATTTCCTTGACATTTTGCTTGCCTCTTCTCCAAAAGGGGGCACAGAAAATAAAAATTACAAAGTGGATATGAGTCTAAAAACTAATCGCATGCCAGACATGGTGGCTCACACCTGTAATCCCAGCATTTTGAGAGAATCACTTGAGCCCAAGCGTTCAGACCAGTCTAGGCAACATAGCGAGACCTCATCTTTACAAAAAATTTAAAA
>NW_007114885.1:0-385 GCF_000164805.1 Carlito syrichta
GGACACCGGCTGTGGGACGCGGACACCAGGGGACGCGAGCACGCGGCGCGGGGACACGAGCCCCGCTGACGCCGAGCAAATAAACGCCCCTACAAGCGAGCAGCCCGGCGACACGTCTGCTTTTTTCAGAGCATAAAAGCACAGAATCTGGAAGTTGGATCCTGGAGACGCTGGATCCGCCCAGCACGCCCAGGCCTTGCACGCGAGGGGGGAAGGGGGTGGAGTCAGCACTTCCGAGGTCACGTCCTCCTCCCTTCAGCCCCGAGGTCCGAGCTAGCACCTCTCCAGGGGACCATTCCCACCAGCTGGAGCACCCCCTGCCTGCAATCCACCTCCACACCTGCCGCCCAGCTGCTGCTCTGGGTGCAGCTCAGAATCACTCTCC
>NW_007114886.1:0-384 GCF_000164805.1 Carlito syrichta
AAACATATGTGTGCAGATATCTTTTTTATAGAGTGATTTGAGTTCTTCTGGGTATATTCCTGGTAGGGGGATTGCAGGGCCATTTGGAAGGTCGATTTTTAGAACTTTTAGGAATCGCCACACTGATTTCCACAGAGGCTGTGCTAGTTGACACTCCCACCAACAGTGTAGAAGCATTACCTTTTCGCCGCATCCTCTTCAGCATCTGTTGTTTTTTGAGTTATTGATGATGGCCATTCTGACTGGAGTTAGGTGGTGTCTCAGAGTAGTTTTAATTTGCATCTCCTTGGTGTCTAGTGAGGCTGAACATTTTTTCATGTGTCTGTTGGCTACTCATATGTCTTCTTTTGAGAAGTGTCTATTCATATCTTTTGCCCACTTTGT
>NW_007114887.1:0-384 GCF_000164805.1 Carlito syrichta
GACGACGACCAGGCCGCGGCTTCGGTTTAAATTTCCCGCGGGCCCCGCCCCCAGGGCCACGTGGCCGCTGCGAGAGCCGCCCAACGGCGTCCCGGAAGGACCATGTTAGCTCGGCGAAGGTTCTCTTCGCCCGCCCACCCGCTCCGCCTTCTCTGTCGCCGCTGTCTCTCGCTTGTGATCGGCTGGGGGACGAGGGTTCATGGCTGGGAATTCCCAGGGATTCGAATCATAAATGACAAAATCAGGCTCACGCTTAAAGAGCACTTGCAGTTGACGGAAGGGTTCCAAATGCACAGCATTTCTTTTCCATTTTTGTTTTTTTTTGGAGTTGGAGTCTCACTCCGTCGCCCAGACTGGAGGGCAGTGGCCGCTCCCGGCCACCGC
>NW_007114888.1:0-384 GCF_000164805.1 Carlito syrichta
GGAACCCAGCAGGTTGAGGCTGCAGTGGCCGGAGTGGCCACTGCACTCCAGTCTGGGTAACAGAGTGAGACTACAACTCAAAAAAAGAAAAGTAATAATAATGTCCTTCAGTTCTATCCATGTTGCCATATTTAACAGGATTTAATTTCTTTTAGGGCTGAATAGTATATATACTGTTTTATATAGTACAGGTATGTATATAATAGCACATTTTCTTTTTTTGTTGTTGTTTTTTTGAGTTGAAGTCTCACTCTGTCGCCCAGACTGTAGTGCAGTGGCAGCCTCGACCTGCTGGGCTCCAGCGATCCTTCCGCCTCAGCCGTTCAAGTAGCTGGAATTACAGGCATGCGCTACCACGCCCAGCTGATTTTTTTATTTATTGTA
>NW_007114889.1:0-383 GCF_000164805.1 Carlito syrichta
AGCCGCGTCTTTCTGCCAGACCCTCGCGGCGGAGGCAGCTCGTGTCGCCGCCGCCTTCCCGGCCCGCGTCCTTTGAGACACGGCGACGCCGGGACCGAGAAGTGTGGCGTCAGCTTAGTTCACGCCTTTTGCCTCGGCAGAGCCATTTTCGCTCGGAGCTCTTGGGGTCCGAGTCGTGCTCGGCGGCTCCCCTTTGCGGCTGATAAATCGAGAGCGGGGGACTGGCGGAAAGAGGCTCGCCTCGGGTTCGAATCCAGGGACGCCAGGTCCCTCCGAAACGGTTCTCCCCCCGCCCCCCGGGCTTCGGGCCTCGCAGTCCACTCTTTTTTTTTGAGCTGGAGTCTCACTTTGTCACCCAGGCCGTAGTGCACCGACAGGCTCCC
>NW_007114890.1:0-384 GCF_000164805.1 Carlito syrichta
AGGAGACTGAGGCTCAGCTGCCGGCGCGTCGGGAGGCAAATGTGCTGCTTCCCAGCTGGAACGAAGTTCTCGTCCGGCCTCTGGATCGCTCAAAAGAGGCAGAGTTTCTCCTCACCCGGAGGAACCTAAGAAGAGCTCTGGCTCAGCACCAGAGGCTTGCCAAGGTGGTGGCGGCCACAGCACGGCAATTTACATCTCCTTTGCAGGAGGATGCAAATATGGACGCCGTGGATCCTGGCAGCCTCCCACTGCTGCTCCAGATCGCAGGGCAGGCCGGACTCTCTCACGCCCTGCTGGAGGCCCCAGCTCAAGGTACAGAGACGCCAGAGGGAGGCCTGGCTCAGCCTTCACAGTTCTCCGAGGAGGCTGAGGCTCAGCTGCCGG
>NW_007114891.1:0-384 GCF_000164805.1 Carlito syrichta
TCCAGTCTGGGCGACAGAGTGAGACTCCAACTCAAAAAAAAAAAAAAGAAAAAGAAATTAAGAGCAACCATCAAAACAGTAATAGAATATATATAGTCAAAATTCACAGAGATGAAAAAAAGAGGGAATAAAGAAAACTGATTAATCTAATAGAAAGGAATAAAGAAGGAAAAAGAAAGAAACCATGACAGAGAAAGTACAAAGCAAAATAATAAAACAAATATTCAGTGAATACAACAAACATAAATGGACCAAAATTACCAATTATAAGTTAGAGATTCTCAGCAAAAATTTTTAAAAATCTAGTCAGATACAACATACAAGAGGTTTTACAAATATATAATATCACAGGAAGTTTAATGTATAGGGATAGAAAAATTATAA
>NW_007114892.1:0-379 GCF_000164805.1 Carlito syrichta
CATTCCATTCCATTCTTCTCCAATCCATTCCATTCCATTCCATTCCATTCCATTTCATTCCTCTCTGTTCATTTCCATTCCACTCCAATCCATACTACTCCAGTTCATTCCATTCCTCTCCATTCAATTTCACTCCATTCCTCTCCAGTCCATTTCTCGCCATTTCATTCCATTCCTCTCCATTCCATTCCATTACCCTCAACTGCATTCCTCTCCATTCCATTCCATCTATTCCTTTCCATTCCACTCCATGCCACCCATTCCATTTATCTCCATTCCATACAATTCCAATCATCTCCATTGCATTCTATGTCACAACATTCGATTCGATTCGATTTGATTGTACTCCTTTACATTCCATTCCTCTTCATTCCATTCC
>NW_007114893.1:0-384 GCF_000164805.1 Carlito syrichta
CCTCTGCACCCACCCTCGGAGCTTCCAGCTCTACTCCTGGCTGAATCGCTGCCACCAGCGCCTGCCCCTTAGAGTTCTGGGTCCCCACACTGGCTGATGCGCCCATTCCCATCTCAGGCCGCCACTGCCCAGGGAGGCCCTAGGGGCCAGCCCCTCAGAGCTGTGGGCTCCATCCCTGACTGAAGTGTCCCATCAAACCCAAAGCCACTGCTGCCTACGAGACTACCAGAGCTCCAGGTCCCCTCCCAGGCTGAAGCGCCCAGCCTCACCTCAAGCCACTGCCCCCATGGAGGCCCCAGCACCTGCACCTCAGAGCTCTAGGCCCCCTCCTGGGCTGAGGCGTCCAGCCCCACTTCAAGTCACTGCCGCCATGGAGGCCCCCAG
>NW_007114894.1:0-384 GCF_000164805.1 Carlito syrichta
CAACTCAAAAAAAAAAAAAAGCGAACCTAATTCAAGAGAGTAAAGAGTGGATCACAGATGCAATGGCACTGAAAGATGGCAGTGTGAAGGTCTTAGCAACACGTGACCACCCAGCTGTACGTTTCCAAGGCATACAAAATTACATCATATAATCCCAGGTATATATATATATATTATATATATATATATATATTTTGAGTCGGAGTCTCATTCTAGCGTCCAGGCTGAAGTGCAGGGGAATGCTCACGGCCACTGCAGCCTCGATCTGCTGGGCTCAGGCAATCCTTCCACCTCAGTCTTCCAAGTACCTGAAACTACAGGTGTACCTCATCTCTACAATAAATCAAAAAATTAGCCAGGCATGGTGGCATATGCCTGTAGTTC
>NW_007114895.1:0-384 GCF_000164805.1 Carlito syrichta
AAATTGCACCTGTAAAGTTTTCAGTATGAATACCCTAGTGTTACCAATGGCATATATTGTAAACAAAAATCAGTCCACATTCTAAATTTGTAGATTGTCTCCAATGCTCAGTCTAATGCCAAATAAAGTTTTCACTGATCAAAGGCTTTAGACATTTTTTACATTTGTACATTCAAAAGATCTGTGTTTTAAGTTAAGATAATTGTACTCTTTGATAAATCACTGAATATGATTGACTCCAAATCCATCCAAGTTGTTGCAAAGTTCTAATATTTGTCTTTCTTTATGGCTGCATAATATTCCATCGTGTATATGTACCACCTTTTTTTTTTATCCTGTCCAGCTTCAATGGGCAACATGGTTGGTTCCATGTTTTTGCTATTG
>NW_007114896.1:0-384 GCF_000164805.1 Carlito syrichta
CCCACCAAAAAGGCAGGTCAATCATAGGAGAATCCCTCAAAAAGGAGCGCTAGTCACAGGAACATTCACACTTAAGACTAGTCACCGTGGTACTAATAACAGAGGAGACCTAGTCACAGAGGCACCCATTATGTAGACAGAGCAATAACTCAGACTGCCTCCAGAGAGGAGGACCAGTCACAGGGGTAGTCATCAGTAAAAAAAGACAGTCACCAGGACACCCATCAACTTGGATAAATTGTCATTGAAGCATAAATATAGAGGAGGCCAAGTTACTGGGACATTCATTACCTAGGAGGGCTAGACCCTAGGAACACAAATAACTAAGGAGTCACCATTACAGGGGTACCAATAATGGAGGAGTGCTGGACACTGAAACAACCA
>NW_007114897.1:0-384 GCF_000164805.1 Carlito syrichta
CCTCAGTCTCCCCTGACCTTTTTTCTAAAGTCCTTAGGACCTGGACCGGAGGACGCAGGGAGCCAGGTACAGCCGGTTCAGAAACCCTGGCCCGTGGCTGTCCGGATAATTCGCATCTTTCCTCGCTGCGTGGGTGTAGGGTGGCTTTAGCCCGCCCAGATTGCCGCAGTGTGCAGACGCCGCTGCTCGTGGCGCCCTCTGGTGGTCTGAGGCCGCTCGTGCGTCTGGCCCTTTCTGCAGAGCCGATTCCCACCTTCTCTGTGCAGGTCGGGCCTCCTTCTTGGGGGTGGGAGCTGATTTCATAGCCAAGACAGCAGAGTGCAAGCCAGGCGATTATTGCAGCCGGTTGTTAAGAGCTTCCTGTGTGCCAGGCACAGGGTTAAA
>NW_007114898.1:0-383 GCF_000164805.1 Carlito syrichta
CCTCTAGCATGGGTGACAGAGTGAGACTCCAACTCAAAAAAAAAAAAATTAGCCAACTTTATTATAGTCCAGGTATCTCAGAAAACACAAAATCCTCTCAGACACACACTACCTGTGGGAACATCATATGGAAAAGAACATTTTTTGTTCACCATGAAATTCCATTAAGAAAAAAAAAAGGAGCCGGGCTTGGTGGCTCAGCCTGTAATCCCATGCTTTGGGAGGCTGAGGTGAGTGGACTGCCTGAGCCGGCAGGTTTGAGAGCCACCTGGGCAACTTGGCAAGACCTCATCTCTACAATAGATCAAAAAAATTACCCGGGCGTGGTAGCACGCGCCTGTAGTTCTGGTTACTTGGAAGGCTGAGGTGGAAGGATCGCCGGA
>NW_007114899.1:0-384 GCF_000164805.1 Carlito syrichta
AGAGAGAGAGAGAAAAGAAAGTAAGAGTGAGAAAACCAGCTCTTCCAGTCTGAACTCTCCAGTCTGGTGATGACAGAAAAACACAGTAATCCACGGAAGCTAAATAACAAACACGTTTATTTATTTTGGAGATGGGGGAAGGTCACTCAGTGTTGTCCAGACTGGAATCCTGGGCTCACGCGATCACACTTCAGCTTCCCTAGTGTCTGGGATTACAGGTCTGCGCCCCCACAAATGCACACTCTTGAAATCCGGCGTGGGTGTGGGGCAGGACTGAGAGTCATCTCCTTCCTTGGCCCTTCCAGGGAGGAAGAACGGCAGGACGGGTGGTGGGGCAGAAAGGGGAAAGGATGGATGGGAGGGAAGGGGGCGAGGGAAGGGGCG
>NW_007114900.1:0-384 GCF_000164805.1 Carlito syrichta
CAAAAAAAAAAAAAAAAAAAAGGGAAGTGAATGAATATTAAAAGCAAAATGTGAAATAAATTTAAGCTACAGCACAAAGGCTCTAGGTTAGATAAGTGGGAGGATTTTCCAGTAGGAGGGGAGAATTGCAGACATGCTCAGCTTTCCCCGGAAGCAGGAGGTTTCATGACCAGTCAGGGGAGAAAGTTCCTTTTGGAGACAATGTCTGTGTTAGGGATAAGACAATCGCCAAGAGAGCAGCTCAAAGATCAAATATTGAGGTCACAGCCTCACCAACAGCTTTAGAAACATGCCATGGGGATGTCAGGGAGGAGAGAGACAGACAGACACACACACACACAGAGAGAGAGAGAGAGAGAGAGAGAGAGAGAGAGAGAGAGAGAG
>NW_007114901.1:0-383 GCF_000164805.1 Carlito syrichta
AACCTGCTGTCTTAACCCATTAGCTAGCTAGCTAGCTAACTAGCTGTCTTAACCAGCTGACTTAATTAGAAATTTGACTTAACTACCTGAATTAGGTCAGTGACTTTACTTAGGTAGCTGACTTAACTGGCCGACTTAACTAGTTAGCTAACTGGCTTCCAAACCTGAATTAAATAGTTAGCTAACAATTTATCTAGTTGAATAACTAGATGACAACTAATTAGCTAACTAATTAGATAGCAGACTTTAGTAGCTGACTTAAATATTTAGCTAACTGGTGAGCTAGCTGACTTAGCTAGCTAATTATCTAGCTAGCTGGTTACCTAGCTGACTTTGCTAGCTGACTTAACTAGTTGGCTAACGAGATAGCTAGCTGACTTAAC
>NW_007114902.1:0-383 GCF_000164805.1 Carlito syrichta
ATGTGATCCTAGACAAGTCATTGTGTGTTATTTGGCCTCTCAGTCTCTTAACATCACGGGGGTCATGTCAGCATTTTCTTCCTATCGGACTCATTAGGTATGTATAAGATGAACCACCCAAGGTATGGTGTCACACATAGATAGATGACTGAAGAAAGGGGTGAGAGGCAGCATGGAATACAAGTCAAACTCTCCTGGTGTCCAGCAGTGTGATCTTGGGAAAGTCACTTTCCCTCCGGGCATCATTTTTTATTTTGCACCAGTAAGAGGTTGTGATAAACGAAATTCAGATATCGTCATCCCCTCACATTATACCTTCTCATGCCCTCTCATTATATCTAGAACCAGAATCATGGGCCTCATCTCAGCCTATGCAGTGGGCA
>NW_007114903.1:0-383 GCF_000164805.1 Carlito syrichta
AACTCAAAAAAAAAAAAAAATTAGCCAGGCATGGTGGCAGGTGCCTGTAGTTGCAGCTACTTGGAAGGCTGAGGCAGAAGGATTGCTTGAGGCCAGCAGGTGGAGGTTGAGGTGGTGGCTGGGATATAACACTGCCCTCCAGCCTGGGTGACAAGAGTGAGACTCCAACTCAACAAACAAACAAAAAACCAAAAATTCTTTCAATTAAAAAGTTAGCCGGGTTCGGTGGCTCAGCCTGTAATCCCACGTCATTGGGAAGCTGAGGTGAGTGGATGGCCTGAGCCCGCGGGTTCGAGACCTGGCTGGGCAACTCGGCGAGACCACATCTCTACAATAAATCAAAAATCAGCCGGGCGTGGTAGCACGCGCCTGTAGTTCCAGCT
>NW_007114904.1:0-383 GCF_000164805.1 Carlito syrichta
CCTGGCTAGCCATTTTGCTAGCTAGCTATCTAGTTATTTATGTCAGCTGTCTAGCCAGCTGGCTAGCTAGTTTAGTCACCTCATTAAGTCAGTTGACTAGCCATCTGGCTCCCTAGATATCCTGCTAGTTAAGTCAGCTGGCTAGGCAGCAGGCTAGCTAGATAAGTCTCTGAGTTATTTAAGCTGGATAGCCAGCTGACTAACTATGTAGCAAGTTAGTTAATGCAACTGGCTATAAAGCAGGCCAACTAGTTAAGACAGCTAATTAGGTCAGCTGGCTAGCCAGTTGCTTGGCTAGTTAGTCACTAGTTAAGTCAGTTGTCTAGCCAGCAGTCTAGCTATTTAAGTCAGCTAGTTAAGTCAGCTGGCTATCCAGGTGGCTA
>NW_007114905.1:0-383 GCF_000164805.1 Carlito syrichta
AAAAAAAAAGAAAAAAGAAATTAGCTGGGTGTGGTGCTGTGAGCTTTCAGTCCCAGCTCCTGGGGAGGTTGCGGCAGAAGGATCCCTTGAGCTCCGGAGTCTGAGGCTGTGGTGAACTGTGACCCTACCACCGCACTCCAGCCTGGGTGACAGCCAGACATTGTCTCTAAAAGAAAACAACAGAAACCCTGAGAAAATGCATAATTAAATCTTTAAAAAAACATACCTAAGGGTTACTTTGTTTCCCTGTCAGACCACACATGGCAGGCGCCGCCACTGGGGTGGGACAGAGGCCGGTGGAGCAGTAGCCAGGTTGCTACTGGCCTTTCTTTTTTTTTGAGTTGGAGTCTCACTTGGTTGCCCAGACTGGAGTGCAGTGGCCG
>NW_007114906.1:0-383 GCF_000164805.1 Carlito syrichta
ACTCACCTCAGCCTCCCAAAGGCGCGGGATGACAGGCTGAGCCACTGAGCCCGGCTCTTTTTTATCTTTCGAAGATGCCAGGTCTTGCCATGTGGTCCAGGCCGGGCTCAAGCGACCCTCCGGTCTCGGCCTCCCAACGTGCTGGGACGGCAGGCGTGAGCTACCCCGCCCGGCCTGTCCACGATTTCATCACCTCACGGTGACCAGCATTCCACGCCTGGACGGTCCTAGCTGATCCCCCAGCTTCTGCCGTCTCCCCTCCCCCTGCCCGCGTGTCCTCCCTGCAGCCACAGTGGTGGCCGGGCACCCCCGAGCATCTCTGCAGGTAGAGGCTCAGTCTCCTTGGGAGGCCGATGTGGGAGGATGGCTGGAGCCCAGAAGCT
>NW_007114907.1:0-383 GCF_000164805.1 Carlito syrichta
CCCACCCATCCACCCATCCGCCCATCCATCCACCAGCCCATCCACCCACCCACCTATACATCCACCCACCATCAACCCACCCGCCCACCAATCCATCCACCTCCCCATCCACCCACTCACCCATCCATCCATCCCTCTTATCAATCCATCCATCTACCTTCCACCCATCCATCCATCCCCCAGCTACCTACCCATCCATCCATCCGTTTCCATCCATCCACCCACCCATCCACCCATCAACCCACCTACCCATCCATCCATCCATCCACCCACTCATCCATGCACTGCCCCATCCATCCATCCATCCATCCCTCTCATCAGTTCACCCATCTATCATCCACCCATCCATCCACCCCCCATCAACCCACCCATTTATCCACCCA
>NW_007114908.1:0-383 GCF_000164805.1 Carlito syrichta
CAATCCACTCACCTCAGCCTCCCAAAGGCGCAGGATTATAGGCTGAGCCACCGAGCCCGGCTGAGGGCTGTTCTTAAGACAGAGAAACCAGGACAAGGAGTGGAATCTGGGGGTGTCTGGGGAGATCTGTGGGTGGCCACAGATAAGCAGCAGGATTTAGGTTCACTGGGAAGTTGTTATGACCCAACAACAAGGGGGAAGGACACTAGGACTCTGGACGTCCTTGAGACACAGACTTTTATTTTCCATGAACCTCTAACCTACATAGGGGTGCTGGGCCCCGCCCTTCTCATTTGACTTACTGTATTTTTAATCTGTTAAAACAGCCTAGCTGGGCTCGGTGGCTCAGCCTGTAATCCCGCGCTTTGGGAGGCTGAGGTGAG
>NW_007114909.1:0-383 GCF_000164805.1 Carlito syrichta
CCAGGACTTTTTTTTTTTGGTAGGTAGATTTCTAATGTCATAGTCAATTTTCTGGATTTTTATTGGTCTATTTACGAACTCAATTTCTTCTTGTTTCAACCTAGGGAGACTGTGTGATGCCAGAAATTCCTACATTTTCTTTAGGCTTTTCAAGTTTGTCTCCATACAATTGTACTTAGTAATCTCTGATAATCTTTTGTATTTCTTCAGGGTCAGATGTGACCATGTTTTTTGTTATTGATTGCTTTTATTTGGGCTTTTTTTTCTCTTGTTCTTGGTCAGTTTAGCTAGGGGACCATCAATCTTGTTTATTCTTTCAAAGAAACAGATTTTTGTTTCAATGATTCTTTTATTTTATTTTTTTTTTTTGAGTTGAAGCCTCG
>NW_007114910.1:0-383 GCF_000164805.1 Carlito syrichta
CAGTCTGGGCGACAGAGTGAGACTCCAACTCAAAAAAAAAAAAAAAGTAAAAAAATCCCAAAACACCAGTACATGCCCTACTACCATATTGCTTTATAAAAGAAAGAGCACCTAATAAAGAGGAAGGAAAATATATTTCCTACACATTTGCTCCTTATGTCTAGTGCCAGGCCTAATATTAACCATAAAATGAACATCCCTCTGTCTCACTCTTTTTTATGTAGAAAACAGATGAAGCTTTTGTTCTTTTTTTTGAGTTGGAGTCTCACTCTGTCACCCAGCCCGCTCCGGCCACCACAGCCTTGACCGGCTGGGCTCCGGCGATCCTTCCGCCTCAGCCTTTCAAGGAGCTGGAACTACAGGCGTGCGCTACCACACCCGGC
>NW_007114911.1:0-383 GCF_000164805.1 Carlito syrichta
AGTGCTTGTTGGGGAGTTAAAAATTTTTTTTTTTTTTTTGCTGGAAAGGGAGGACTTTTGTCCTCATAAGTGTAGAGACCCAAGACCAGGAAAAAAAAAACCAACTTGCTATACACAACAAACACTGCAGTATGTTTTTGGCTGTCATGTCCAGAATGTTGCTTTATTTGTGAAAGGGGTAGGGAGAAGATGAAATATAGCCTCAGATCTAAAGAGCATTCTACACCTTGGTTAGGGTTGTCTTCGGAATGCTACAAGAACAGGAGTTGCTGCCCAACTGCAACAGGAGGCTTTAAAGCTAGGTGTGAGCCAGGCTCGATTACATTTAGCCTGTAATCCCGCGCCTTTGGGAGGCTGAGGTGAGTGGATTGCCTGAGCCCGCG
>NW_007114912.1:0-383 GCF_000164805.1 Carlito syrichta
ATTGTGCCCAGCCAGGTCTCGCACATTTTGTGGGCATGGTCGATACTATGGAATGCCCTGGGATGGAGTCCACCACATCCTGTGTATCTGGCACCATGGACACCACCATACACAACTCAGTGTTTGCATTTAGGGTAGCAACAAGGTCTCGCTACGTGGTCCATGCTGGTCCGAATTCCCAGGCTCCAGCGGTCCACCACCTTGGCCTCCCAAAGCCACAGCCTGATTGTCTGCCAATCAACCATCATTTGAGAACTCTATGCCCAAGTCTAGGGCCTCCTTTCCAAGTGATATCTGTATGTTCACAGTGATACCAACTCCATACACAAAGGGATGCTCTTCTTTTTTTTCTTTTTTCCTTTTTTTCTATTAGTTGGAGTCTC
>NW_007114913.1:0-383 GCF_000164805.1 Carlito syrichta
AAGAGGGGGGGAAGGAGAGGAGGAGCAGAAAGGAAAACAAGGAAGAAGAGGCTGGAAAGGGGAGAGAAAATGGAGCTGTTCTGTGCTGCCTGCCTGCAGGGCCCTCCCAGCACAGCCAGAGCTCGGTGGGACCTCCCATGCACAGACTCTCAGGGGACAGCAAGGGCGGGGGAAGGGACCGCTGCTCAGCCCAGATGTCAACAGGCTCTGACAGAGGCAGAAGTGGAAGTGCGTCTTGCGTGAGCAGGGAGGGCACCTGTGAGGGATCATACCCGCCCCCATCCCGAGAAAACGCCCCATCCACAGCCCCGGGCCTGGCAGCCAAGTGCCTTGTGGGCAGGGACCATCCCTGGTGCATTTCTGCAACTCCAGCGCCAGGCACG
>NW_007114914.1:0-383 GCF_000164805.1 Carlito syrichta
CCCCCTAGGCTCCCTGAGGGCAGCAGGGAGCCTGGGGGGCGTGTACCAGACAGGTGAGTGGGGGGACTCCTCCACCGGGTGCCCTGGTCTCCCACTGGGACCATCAGTCCCTCCCTCAGCCCCACATGGTCTGAGCCCCATCTGCCCCTCGGCCTGTAAAGGATGCCCGGTTGATGTGCCCAGTCCCCACCAGGCCATTCTCAGCCTGCTCTGTCCTCCCCAGGCCCCGGGGACTCCTCCCAGCAGTCCCCATCGGCCTCTGGATGACCAAGTCTGGTCCCTTTCTGTCCTCCCTGCCGACCCTTGGTGCCGGGTCTCTCTGGGACTTTGGGCTGCTCTCTTGTATCTCCCCCTCCAGGGCTCAGAGAGTGGCTGGGGGCCCG
>NW_007114915.1:0-383 GCF_000164805.1 Carlito syrichta
CGGTGGCCGTGGGCGCGCCACTGCACTCCAGTCTGGACGACAGAGTGAGATTCCAACTCAAAAAGTAAAAAATAAAAATAAAAAAAGAACATTCTCTTACATATCCACAATACCATTATCACATTCAAAAAATTTAACATCAATATAATTATATCTAAACACAACACATATTAACATTTCATCAGCTATCCCCAAAGTTTCCTTTATTCCTGTTTTCTTACTGGATCCTAGGATCCCATTAAGAATGTCACACAAGCCGGGTTCGGTGGCTCAGCCTGTAATCCCAGTGCTTTGGGAGGCTGAGGTGAGTGGATTACCCAAGCCCGCGGGTTCAAGACCCACCTGGGCAATTTGGTGAGACCTCATCTCTACAATAAATAAAA
>NW_007114916.1:0-383 GCF_000164805.1 Carlito syrichta
AAAGAAATAAATTTTAAAATGTGTATATTATGTCACAGAATGTCAATGCAATGATTTTTTTCCCTTTAATTTTATTATTATAAAAGAAATACGTCCATTGTAACAGTCAAAATAATCCAAAGATTTATTTTATTCAAAATTCATTGTATTGGCTGGGCACAGTGGCCCATGCCCATACTCCCAGCACTTTGGGAGTCAGAGGTGAGAGGACTACCTGAGCCCAGGGGTTTGAGACCATCCTGGGCAACTTGGCAAGACTTCATTTCTACAATAAATCAAAAACTTAGCTGGACCTCATGCCATGTGCCTGTAGCTCCAGCTATTTGGAAGGCTGAGGTGGAAGGATCACCTGAGCTCAGCAGGTTGAGGTTGTGGTGACCAAG
>NW_007114917.1:0-2562 GCF_000164805.1 Carlito syrichta
GGCTAGCCAGCTGGCTGTACTAGTTGATTTAACCAGCTAGGCATCTCACTAGCCAGCTGACTCAATTAGATGAGTTAACTAGTGAGCCAACTGGCTAGCTAGCTGACTTAACTAGCTCTCTACCTAACTAGCTAGCTGCTAGACAGCTGAATTAACTAGCTGACTTATTTAGCTGGCAATCTGGCTAGCCAGCTGAGTTAACTATCTCATTGCCTAGCTAGTCATCAGGCTAGCCACCTGACTTAACTAACTGACTTATATAGCTTGCATGATTGCTAGCCAGCTGACTTAACTAGATAGCCAGCGCCCTTCACAGCTGACCGAATTATCTAGTTACGTAGCTAGTCAACTGTCAAGCCAGCTGACTTAACTAGGTGACATAACCAGCTATCCAGCTTGCAGGCCAGCTGACTTAATTAGTTAGCCAACTGGATGGCCAGGTGAAATAAACAGCTGTCTTTTCCAGCTAGCCAGCTGGTTAGTCAGCTGACTTAACTATCTACCTAGCTAGCAGGCTGGGAAGCCAACTGAACTAACTAGCTGACTTAACTAGCTATCCCACTTGCCAGCCATCTGAGTTAACAAGCTTGTTACCTTGATAGCCAGCTGTCTAGCCAGCTGTCTGTACTAGTTGATTTAACCAGCTAGCCAGCTCACTAGCCAGCTGACTCAATTAGATGAGTTAACTAGTGAGCCAACTGGCTAGCCACCTGACTTAACTAGCTGACTTATATAGCTTGCATGATTGCTAGCCAGCTGACTTAACTAGGTAGCCAGCACCCTTCACAGCTGACCTAATTATCTAGTTACGTAGCTAGTCAACTGTCTAGCCAGCTGAGTTAACTAGGTGATATTACTAGCTAGCCAGCTGGCTATCAGGCTGACATAACTGCCTAGTTACCTAGCTAGCCAGCTGGCTAGTGAGCTGACTTAACTAGGTTGTTTAACTAGCTAACTAACTGGTTAGCCAGCTGACCTAACTAGTTAGCTACCCAGCTAGGCAGCTGGTGAGGCAGCTGACTTAACTCACTGATTTAACAAGCTAGCAACTTGACTTAGCTAACTGACTTAACCAGCTAGATAGCTAGCCAGCTGTCATAGCTATCTGACTTAACTAGCTAGCTACCTAGCTAGCTATCTAGCTAGCCAGTTGACTTAACTAGCTGACTTAACTAGCTAACTAGCTGTTATGACTAGCTGACTTATATAGCTAACTTCCTGGCTAGCCAACTCACTTTACTAGCTGAAATAACAAGATAGCCTGATGATTAGCCATCTGACTTAACTAACATTTTACCTAACTAACCAGGTGGATAACCAACTGACTTAACGAGCTGACTTAACTAGCAAGCCATCTGGTTGCCAGGTCACTTAACTAGCTGACTTAACCAGCAAGTCAGCTGGCTAGACAGCTGCCTTAAATAGCTGGCTACCTATCTAGCCACCAGACTGGCTAGCTGACTTACCTAGCTGATTTAAGCTAGCAAACTGGCTAGCCAGCAAACTTAATTGGCTAGCTACCTACCTAGCCAGCAGGCAAGCTTGCTGACTTAACTAGCTGACTTGAACAGCTAGCCTGCTGACTAGCAAGCTGACTTATCTAGCTAGCTACCTACTTAGCCAGTTGGCTAGACAGCTGACTAAACTAGCTCACTTAACCAGTTACCCAGTTGGCTAGCCAGCTGACTTAACTCACTGACATCATTAGCTAGCCAGGTAGCTATCTAGCTGACTTAACTAGCTAGCTACCTATGTTTCCAGTTGGTTTGCCAGCTCTCTTAACTAGCTGAATTAACCAACTAGCCAGTTGGCTACCCAACTGTCTTAAATGGCTCACTACCTAACTAGCCAGCTGGCTAGGCAGCTGACTTAACTAGCTGACTTAACTAGCACATTTCCTTGCAAGCCAGCTGACTTAGTTACCTAACTAGCTAGCTACCTAGCAAGCCAGCTGACTTAAGTAGTTAGCTAATTACCTAGCTACCTAGCTAACAAGCTGACTTAAATAGTTAGCTGCCTAGCTAACTAGCTGACTTAACCAGTTGGCTACATAGTTAGCTTACTCGTTATCTAACATGCTAGCTAGCTGACTTAATCATCTGGCTTAACTCGTTAGCTAATGAGCTAGCTAGCTGATTCAACCAGCTGACTTAACTCGTTAGCTAACAAGCTAGCTAGCTGACTAATCCAGATGTCTTGACTGGTTAGCTAACTAGCTAGCTAGCATACACAAACAGCTGACTCAAGCCATTTGCTAACAAGCTAGCCTGCTGACTCAACCAGCTGACTTAACACGTTAGTTAACTAGCTAACTACCTTACTCAACCTGCTGACTTAACCCATTAGCTAATTACCTAGCTAGCTGTCTTAATCAGCTAACTAAATTAGAAAGCTCACTTAACTAGCTCACTTTGCTAGCTGACTTAAGTACTTAGCTAGCTGACTTAACTGGCTGACTTAAGTAGTTAGCTAGCTGATTTAACTAACCTGAATCAAACAGTTCGCTAAACATTTAGCTGGCTGAATAGCTAGCTGAGTTAATTAGTTAGCTAAATAGTTAGG
>NW_007114918.1:0-382 GCF_000164805.1 Carlito syrichta
CGGAGCCCAGCAGGTCGAGGCTGCGGTGGCCGGGAGCGGCCACTGCACTCCAGTCTGGATTCATTTTATGTTTATGCTAATGAGCATTTCAGAAAAGCAACACGATGGCAAATGTGACAATCTCTGTGCAACCTGGGGCTTGTTGCTGACAGGAGGCCTGTTGGTGGCGAGAAAGTAGGACTCCCCGTGGAAACTGGGCTGAGCAAAAATGAGAAGATTCTCTACCTCACCCCTCACCCCCAGGACCTGGGAAGTGGGGCTCAGTAAATGTGTATTGAGCGGGTCTGGAAGTAACTCCGCAAAGGTGACCTCGGCGCCCAAGTGTCAGGCAGGCTGCAGGGTAGGAGGACCAGGATGGTTTTTTTTTTTTTTTTTTGGTGTC
>NW_007114919.1:0-382 GCF_000164805.1 Carlito syrichta
CACTCACCTCAGCCTCCCAAAGGCGCAGGATGACAGGCTGAGCCACCGAGCCCGGCTTAAAATAAATTTTAAAAACCAGCCTGGCCTGGTGGTGCCTGTAGATCCAGCTACTTGGGAGGCTGAGGCGGGAGGACCGCCTGAGCCCAGGAGGCCGAGGCTGCGGTGAGCGTGACCGTCACTGCACTCCGGCCGGGGCCACAGAGGCCCCAACTCAAAAGATAAAGGGAGTCTATTCAATAAACAAGAGAATGGACAGCTGGGGAAACTAAGGCAAGCCTGGCTTGAAGCCACACCTCCTCGAGCCAGGGTCTCTTCCACACACACTCAAGCCAGCCGCCCCCGGCCCGGCCAGGCCACGCCCCCACACCGCCCAGCCCGTCCC
>NW_007114920.1:0-382 GCF_000164805.1 Carlito syrichta
CCAACCGGCTTAACTGGCCAGACCCCAGACTGGCCAGCCGGCTAGCCAGCCGTCTTATCTAACCAGCCATCTGGTTTTCCATACAGCTACCCAGCTGGCTTAACTGGTCAGTCACCTGCCTGTCCAGCCTGCTAACCAGTTGACTTAACTAGCTGACTTAATTGGTTAGCCAGCTGATTTAACTCGCTGACTTAACTAGCTAGCCATCTGGCTAGACAGCTGACTTAACAAGCTAGCTACCTAGCTAGCCAGCTGGCTAGACAGCTGACTAAACTAGTTAGCTACATAGGTAGCCAGCTGACTAGCCAACTGAATTAACTAGCTGACTTAACTAGCTAGCCAGCTGGCAATCCAGCTGATCAATTAGCTTTCTACCTAGCTA
>NW_007114921.1:0-382 GCF_000164805.1 Carlito syrichta
AAGCTGACTTAACTAGCTAACTTAGCTACCTGACTTAACTACTTAGCTAGCTGAATTAACTGGCTGACTTAACTAGTTAGCTAATTGACTTAACTACCTTAATTAAATAGTTAGCTAACTATTCAACTGGTTGAATAACCAGCTGACTTAACTAATTAGCTAACTAGTTAGGTAAAGATTTAAGTAGCTGACTTAAATAGCTAGCTAATAGTGAGCTAGCTGACTTAGCTAGTTGAGTTAAAATGCTAGCTGTTTAGCTAGCAGACTTAGCTGACCTAACTTGTTGGCTAACGAGACAGCTAGCCAATCTAACGAGTTGGTTAATGAATTAACTAACTGTTTTAACTAGTTGATAAACGAGAAAATTAGCTGACTTAACTCG
>NW_007114922.1:0-382 GCF_000164805.1 Carlito syrichta
CATGCGCTACCATGCCCAGCTGATTTTTTGATTTATTGTAGAGATGAGGTCTCGCTGCAAAATTTTTTTTTTAAGAGATGGAGGTCTTAGGCCAGGTGTGGTGGCTGACACCTATAAACTCTTTAGGAGGCCAAGGCAAGAGGATTGCTTGAGCCCAGGAGTTTGACACTAGCCTAGGCAACAGAGTGAGGCCTCACCTATACAACAATCAAAAAATTAACTGGGCATGGTGGTGCACACCTGTAGTCCCAGCTACTCGGGAGGCTAAGGTAGCAGGATTGCCTGAGCCTAGAAGGTTGAGGCTGCAGTAAGCCATGATCATGCCACTGCCCTCCAGCCTGGGTGACAGAGTGCAACTCCAACTCAAAAAAAAAAAAAAAAA
>NW_007114923.1:0-382 GCF_000164805.1 Carlito syrichta
CGGGCCTCCCTTCGCCCTGGGAAGCAGGACGCGCCTCTCCCCGGGACGGAGGACGCTCTCCTCCTGGAGGCCGCCGGCCGCCCTTCGCCCTGGGGAGGAGGACTTTCTCCTGGAGGCGGCCGGCCTCCCCTCGCCCCGGGAGGAGGATCCTCCCCCCTGGAGGCAGCCGGCCTCCGCTGGCCCCGGGAAGGATCCCCTCCTCCTGGAGGCGGCCCTTCCCCGGGAGGAGGACCCTCTGCTCCTGGAGGCAGCCGGCCTCCCTGCGCCCTGGAAAGGATCCCCCTCCTCCTGTAGGCGACCCGGTCTTCCTCTCCCGGGAAGGAGGATCCTCTCCCCGGAGGCAGCCCCCTGGTCCTGCTTCCTCTCCCGGGAAGGAGGATCC
>NW_007114924.1:0-382 GCF_000164805.1 Carlito syrichta
ATTGTAGAGATGAGGTCTCACCAAATTGCCCAAGCGAGTCTTGAAACCGCGGGCTCTGGCAATCCACTCACCTCAGCCTCCCAAGGCACGAGATTACAGTCTGAGCTACCGAGCCCAGATTCTACTGTCCTTTTATTACAATATTGCTTTAAAGTCCCAGCACCAGCTCTGGCCCACCTTGCTACAGTTGACTTTTCATCTGGTGGACAAATATGGGGAAAGTAACTTCCTATCTCTTAACACCCTTTTGCAGCTTGATTTATACCTAAGAGATGACTACCTTGAAATCCCATATATTCAGGCCCTTTATGAGTTATCTCACCACCAAGTTGCCTGTTCCTTTTGTCATATTTCTGTGTTGACTCCCCAGACCCCATTGCCC
>NW_007114925.1:0-382 GCF_000164805.1 Carlito syrichta
GGCGAGGAGGAGGGAGGGCGGCCGCCTCCTCGCGGGTGGGGAGCGCCAGCCCTCCGCAGCTCCAGCCAGCTGGGCGAACGCGGCCCGCGCGGCCCCGTAACGCCGAGCGTGGATAAAATATGCTAGGACTGCGCTTCTCGGGCTCATCAAGGCTGCGGGAGCCTCCCCGAGCCATCATCCTTTGTAATTGCAACCGTCAATCAACACTTTAAGACAGTCAGAACCGGGAAGGCGAGCCCTGGAGACCGGTCTCTTCGGAAAGGAGGCGGCGAAGAGGAGGTGGGGGGTTAGGAGAGAAGTTGGCCAGAAGTCGGCCGCGTGAGTGCGAAGAAGAAATTGGGGACACTCACGGTCGCTAAGGCCGGAGCCGTCCACCCATCCC
>NW_007114926.1:0-382 GCF_000164805.1 Carlito syrichta
AAAAAAAAAAAAAAAAAAAAAAAAAAAAAAAAAAAATCAAAAAATTAACTGGGTGTGGCAGCACACTCTATTTGGGATGCTGAGGTGGAAGGATCACCTAAGCCCAGGAATTTGAGCCTGCCATGAGCCATGATTGTCATGATAATACCACTGCACTCCAGCCTACGTAACAGAGTAAGGCCTTGACCCCAAAACAAAAACCAAAACCTGAGGGAAGTCTGAGGGAGAAAAGCAGCAGAGCCTCAAAGAGAAATTCAGAGAGATTGCTGTGTAAGGGTGGTGTGTCCTAAACTTGTTTCCTAGGCTATGTGACTCATAAGCAGACCTTGAACAATTATAATACTATAAGAAAGAGATTGGGAGTAATGGGAAACTGTGGGTG
>NW_007114927.1:0-382 GCF_000164805.1 Carlito syrichta
CCAGACCACATGCTAATGAGTGTCTTAACTTGCCAGCCACCTAGCTAGCCAGCTGGCTAAAAAGCTGACTTAACTAGCTGACTTACCTAGATAGCCATCTGGCAAGCCAGCTGGCTTAACTAGCTATCCACCTAGGTAGACAACTGGCTAGCTTGCTATCTTAACTCATAGACTTACCTAGCTATCTACCTAGCTAGCCAGTTGCCAACCACTTGAACTTACTATCTGACTTTACCTGCTAGCCAGCTGGCTGCCAGTTGACTTAACTAGCTCACATCACTAGCTAGACAGGTAGCTAGCCAGTAGAATTAACTAGCTAGATACCTATGTATCACAATTGCTTGCCAGCTGACTTAACTACCTAGCTTCCTATCTTACCAGC
>NW_007114928.1:0-382 GCF_000164805.1 Carlito syrichta
GGGAAAGGCAGGCTGAGCTTGTGAACAGGTGCCGTCTCCAAAATACATCCTTTTCCTTGGATTTCAGAATGACCCCCGTTGAGAACAAAGCTTTTCATGCTGTGTTTATTTTTTTCAGGTCTAAGTTTCCCCCAGGAGATTTTTCTAAAGGAAAAGGCAGAGGAGCCCCAAACCCAAGCCAGAATCGAATGCAAATATGACAATAGGACCCATCCTGGATAGAAAAAGGCTCTTTTTTAATTAGAAGCCTGGAAGGACATACCCTTTAATTGCTGCACTTGTAGTGTCAGGGCTATCAATATCCGTGCCTCTTTCATTAATAAACTGGCAAGTCAGAAAGCGGCAGGAGTGGGAACCCCTCCCCCCACCCCTCTCCCACCCC
>NW_007114929.1:0-382 GCF_000164805.1 Carlito syrichta
CCTGCATAACCAACGTTTATATACCTAACCCTGAATCCTGAATTGTGGCCCACATCTTTATAATTCAATAAAAACAACAACAACAACAAACTCCGGTGGGTTAGGGCCTAATAAAATCGTTTCTTTTGAGGGTAGGCCTTGTTTAAAAGAACAGAATGCCCTGGCATTGCTTTCCCCTGCCCCTGCCAGAGGCACAGGGGAGTTTTTTCTTCACTCTTTACTGTGTAAAGGTAGTAGATCTCCTTAAGCTCAAACTCACAAAAACGTGAGAGGGCCCCTTGTGACTAGGTTCCTTTGGAATGCTTAACTCTCATATTTGTCCACACTGAGTTTTAGCGCACGTCAGCTTATGTAACCAACGCCACGATCAGGATACACAGCA
>NW_007114930.1:0-382 GCF_000164805.1 Carlito syrichta
GGTTACTTATCTATGTGGCTTAACTAGCTAGCCAGCTGGCTAGACAGCTGACATAACTAACCAGCTACCTAGCTAGCAAGCTGATTAGCCAGCTGTCTTAACTATCTGACTTAACTAGCTAGCCAGTTGGCTAGTCAGCTGACTTAATTGCCTAGCTACCTAGATAGTCAGCTGACTTAACTAGCTGAAATAACTAAAGAGCTCTCTGGCTACCTATCTGACGTAACCAGCTTTATAAATAGCTAGCCAGCTGTCTAGACAACTGACTTCACCAGCTGACATTACTAGCTGGCCAGATGAGTAGCCCGTTGAATTAATTGCCTGGCTACCTAGCTAGCCAGCAGCCTAGCCAGCTGACTTAACTAGCTGACTTAATTAAGTA
>NW_007114931.1:0-381 GCF_000164805.1 Carlito syrichta
AGACTCCAACTCAAAAAAAAAAAAAAAAGAAAAAAAAAAAGAAAAGAAAAAGGAAAGGAAGCTCTCACAAAATGTCCAGAGGGTTCAGAGAACTGTATGAGGAGACACTCTGGTCTCAGGTGGCAGAAAAGCTCTTCCAAGTGGTTTATTTTGTTTTATATTTAATTTAATTTAATTTAATGTTTGAGTTGGAGTCTCGCTCTGTTGCCCAGGCTGGAGTGCAGTGGCATGCTCACAGCCCCCACAGCCTCGACCTGCTGGGTTCAGGTGATCCTTCTGCCTCAGCCTCCCGAGTAGCTGGAACTACAGATGTGTGCCACTATGCCCAGCTAATTTTTTGGTTTATTGTAGAGACGAGGTCTCACCAAGTTGCCCAGGCTG
>NW_007114932.1:0-382 GCF_000164805.1 Carlito syrichta
AAAAAAAAAAAAAAAAAAAAAGTGGAACCTGCAACATTCACTTTAAGTCAGTAACAAGGACTCAGAATAGTAAAGACAAAACCTCTTAGCAAGGTTCCCATGTGATGGAATTTGAGATTCAAGACAAGGACATCTGAACTAGAACCTCAAGTAAAAGCTCTCACTTTCCTGAGCACCAGGATGCGTCCCTGTGGGGTGGGTGTGACGTCGCCACGGTGGTGACAGTGCCCGCACAGGGTACGACCGGCGGGCTCTGATGGCAGCTACAGTGAGAAGGGACGCACTGGAGCACCTCCTACACCTCTGAACCCTCCCACGGTGGCCAGAGTGAGAAGGGCAGCGCCGGGGTCACCCCACAGTCCCCGTGGAGCCGGGAAGGCCC
>NW_007114933.1:0-382 GCF_000164805.1 Carlito syrichta
CACACACACACACACACACACACACACACACACACACACACACACACACACAAAAGAGACGGATATGGTGGTGCATGTCTATAGTCTTAGCTACTCAGTAGGCTGAGGTGGAAGGATCACTTGAGTCCAGGACATCATGATGATGACACTGCACTCTGGCCTGGGTGACAGAGTGAGACCCTGACTCGAAAGAGAGAGACAGAGACAGAGAGAGAGAGAGAGAAATTTTAGGCTGGATGCAGTGGCTCACATCTGTAATTCCAGCATTAAGGGATGCCAATCCGAGAGAATTGCTTGAGCCAAGGAGTTCCAGACCAATCTGGGTGACATAGTAAGCTCATTTCTACCAAAAAAAAAATTAAAAAAAAAAAAAAATTATCCA
>NW_007114934.1:0-381 GCF_000164805.1 Carlito syrichta
CGGTTTCCGTCGCGACCAGACGCCGAAGCGCGGGCCTCGGGGTAGCTCGGGCCGACGGGGAGGAGCCAGTTTTCCCGCTGCCGCGGGGCACCATGTGGCGGGAAAACAGCTGCGCCCCCTGGACCAACGCTCAGGGCGGGTGCTCGGGCACGCCCGTCCTCTCCGAACCCTGATAACACCCTCCAGGACACGCCGGGCCTTGGTAGACCCCAGGGACATCCTCCTCCATGGCAGGCGTGAGCCGCTGTGCCTGGCTGCTGTCACACGCGTGTTTGTGACCACGTGGTCATTCTGCGTCTTTCCCGCTAAGCTGTAATGTCCGAGGCCAGGTTTATTCCTGCTCCTTTTGTACCCTCTGTGAATCTTCTAGCGTCTGGCACG
>NW_007114935.1:0-381 GCF_000164805.1 Carlito syrichta
CCAACTCAAAAAAAAAAAAAGATATGACATAACGATGGCCTGACTGTCACTTGAGATTGTTTGAGAGCCATTTCAGCCAGATGGCCTGGGCTTGGTAGTGAACTGAGGGCAAAGAGTGAAAGAGACAAAAAGGACAGAATGTTGCCAGATTTCTGGCTTGGAAAGCTGGGTAGATGGTGAAATCTACAGTTCAGGAGACAGAATGTCTATGGGATGGTTAAGTAGGTTGACATGTGGATCAAGTGTGATCTAAATTGGGATGTGGCTTAGCATATAAGTGGACAGGAGGGAATGAGATATACAGCATGAAAAGAATAGTGCCTTGCTGGGCTCGGTGGCTCAGCCTGTCATCCCGCGCCTTTGGGAGGCTGAGGTGAGTGG
>NW_007114936.1:0-381 GCF_000164805.1 Carlito syrichta
AAAAAAAAAAAAAAAAAAGTATGTTCCTTTGGGTATATTCCCAGAAGTAGGATTGCTGTGTCGAATGGTAACTCTATTTTTAGTTCTTTGAGAAATCTCCAAACTGTTTTCCACAGAGGTTGAACTAGTTTACATTCCCACCAACAGGGTATAAACGTTTCCTTTTCTCTACTTGCCAACACCTGTTGTTTTTTCACTTTTTAGTAATAGCCGTTCTGGCTGGTGTGAGATGGAATCTTATAGTTTTGATTTGCATTTCTCTGATGATTAGTGAAGCTGAGCATGTTTTCGTGTGCTTTTTGGCTGTCTGTTATCTTCCTTTGAAAACTGTCTGTTCATGTCCTTTGCACACTTTTTTTTTTTTTTTTTTTTAGTTGGAGT
>NW_007114937.1:0-381 GCF_000164805.1 Carlito syrichta
ATGAGATCCCACTTTTCTAACTTACTTCTTACGGCATGGGTATTTAGCTTTCTGAAGAGGAATTAGCTTCCAGTTCCAGATTCCATAATGGTGTCTCCTGTGTTTTCTAAGATTATTTTAATTTGTTTTTTGAAGATTAGGTCTTTGGTCCATTTATATTTAATGTGTATGGTGACAGTTTGGTGTCCCATACGGTAGTTGTCAGTTTCGAAGGCAGAATTATACCATGAATTCCAACGGATTAAAAGGAAAAGGAGTTATCATTGGAGTATTATACAATTCTTAAAAAATCAATCCCTGTATAATGAGCATTTCTAGGCCCAACCCTGAATAGTAGTCATACTTAAATTTAAAAAAATAAAAAATAGAATAAACAAAGTC
>NW_007114938.1:0-383 GCF_000164805.1 Carlito syrichta
CCCTCCCTCCCTCCCTCTCTCTCTTTCTCTCTCTCTCTCTATATATATATATACAGAAAGTATATATATATCTCTATATATATATATATACACACACACATATATATTTAAGGGTGGTAAACCAAGCAGGGAAAAACAAAAAACAATTTCCCATAAAGAGAAGCCCGCCTTTTGATGGCTTCACTGGCAAATTCTATCAAACATTTAAAGACAAAATAACACAGGTTTACATAATCTCTTCCAGAAAACTAAAGAGAAAAAAATTTTTTTAAAAACCACTCATGACAATAGCAAGAACCTGGAACCAACCATGCTGTCCATCAAAAGAGGACTAGATTTAAAAAATGTGGTACATATACACGATGGAATACTATGCAGCCATA
>NW_007114939.1:0-381 GCF_000164805.1 Carlito syrichta
CTCACCTCAGCCTCCCAAAGTCACAGGATTACAGGCTGAGCCACCAAGTCCAGCTGTTTTTTTTGTTTTTTAAATATGTGGGGTACAGGTCGGGTGCAGTGGCTCAAGTCTGTAATCCCAGCACTTTGGGAGACCAAGGTGAGAGGATTGACTGAGCCCATGGGTTTGAGACCAGCCTCAGAAAGTTGTTGAGACCTCATTTCTACAATAAATCAAAAAATTAACTGTGCATGGTGGAGCGTGCCTGTATTATAGCTACTTGGAAGACTGAGGCAGAAGGGTCACCTGAGTCCAGCAGGTAGAAGCTTTGGTGGCTATGAACATGTCATTGTACTCCAGCCTGGGCAACAGTGAGACTCCAACTCAAAAAAAAAAAAAAAA
>NW_007114940.1:0-381 GCF_000164805.1 Carlito syrichta
CGCGCTCCCGGCACTCTCATGTTCCACAGGGGGGACTCGGGGCTTCCTGCCCCGGGACTTGGAGGTCTCTGGTTTCTGTCCTTCGGCGCGTCCAGGGGCGGGGGCTTCGTTCCCTCCCTCCCGATGCTCCTGGGGGGCGGCTTTTCTCCCGCCAAGATTGTGGGGTTCGGGCGACGGGGTCTTCGCGTCTCCGAGGTATCCTGATGTTGAGAGCCTTGCGCAGCTCAGACTACAGGGTTAGGGGTCTCTAACCTTTCCCTCAGGTCCTGCACTTGGGGTGTTTCTTCCCCTGCCTCCCTGATGTTCTGGGAAAGGGAGTCACATTTCCTTTCCACTCGGTCCCCTGAGTTCAGTGGGGCAACCCCCCCCCCCCCCCCCCCC
>NW_007114941.1:0-381 GCF_000164805.1 Carlito syrichta
CACAGGGGCAGCCTGCACAGGCTCGGGGGGAGCAGCAACGAGGCCACAGTGCCTGAGAGGCCCGTGGGCACCTGACGCGCTGCCCCGTCCCCCTGCATCCCGACCACCCAAGCCCTGCCTCAAGCCAGGCAGATGGGCTGAGCCCCTCACAGCAGGGCCCCTCGCTGAGCTAGCAGGGGCCTCTCAGGAAGCAGGGGCTTCTTGGGAAGTGGCCACTCAGGCCTGGAGCCAGCAGGACCCAAGGGTCTGCGCCGCTGTGTCTGGCAGAGACAAGGTCCCACCCGCTCCCCGGGGCCCGCACGTGGCGGGCAGGGAGGAGTCCCGGGGTTCACGCATGGGCCGCGCGGGCTGTCCGCGAGGGCGTGGTGGGCTTCCGGGTGG
>NW_007114942.1:0-381 GCF_000164805.1 Carlito syrichta
ACTGCCCCACCTATGTGATGTATGTCCTAGGAACTGCAACTCCTCTTTGATGAATGACCTCTCTGTTGTGTCATTCAATGACTGACTCTCCACTGTTTTAGGTGTCTCAGTGACTGTGTACAAACTACCATGAGTGCCCAAGGGACTAGTCCTTCTCTGTAGCTGACTGTCTTTTGTGATGACCCTCCTAGTGACTGGTTCAGCTCCTAATGGGTACCCCAGTAACTGATCCTTCTTTTTAAGGGGTGCCTCAGTGACTGTGCTTCCTCTTTGATGGGCTACCCACTGATAAGCCCTTCTCATTAATGGGTACCACAGTCACTTGGTCTTTTTTTTGTAAATATTTCGCCAATGACTGATCTTCTCAGTGTTAGAAACCCA
>NW_007114943.1:0-381 GCF_000164805.1 Carlito syrichta
CCTGGGCGCCTTCGCCGACGTGCTGGTCCGCTGCGAGGTGTCCCGCGTGCTGCTGCTGCTGCTGCTGCAGCCGCCGCCCGCCAAGCTGCTGCCGGAGCACGCCCAGACCCTGGAGAAGTACTCGTGGGAGGCGCTCGACGGCCACGGGCAGGACGGCGCCGGCGCGCTCCCCGAGGAGCTCTTCCTGCTGCTGCAGTCCCTGGTCATGGCCACGCAGGAGAAGGACACGGAGGCCGTCAAGGCGCTGCAGGTGGAGCTGTGGCCCCTGCTGACCGCCGAGCAGAACCACCTGCTGCACCTCGTCCTGCGGGAAGCCGTCGCCCCGTCGGGGCAGGGGCTCTGACGCCCCCCGGGGGGCCGCCGGCGGGACGCCTGGCCGCG
>NW_007114944.1:0-381 GCF_000164805.1 Carlito syrichta
CCCCACCCCCACCCGCTCGAGACAGGAGACGGCGAGGCACCTGTATTGATGGCGCCAGGGTTGGACTCCAGGTAATTGGGCAGCGTGAGCCCGAAGAACATAGAAAATCCGAGCACGAAGAGGTTGCGGGAGGAGTTCATGTCCACGAACTGCAGGTTGGACAGCCCCACGGCCGTGATCATGCCTGCGGGCGCAGGAGAAGCTCCGGGCGGGCCCAAGATTCAGCGACCGGCGCCCCGTCCCCGCGTCCCGGCCGGCCCAGGCACTCACCGAAGAGGGTGCAGAACATGCCCCCCAGGATGGGGTCAGGGAGCGAGGCGAAGAGAGCGGTGAACTTGCCGATGGAGCCCAGGACCAGCATGATGCCCGCGCCGTACTGCA
>NW_007114945.1:0-381 GCF_000164805.1 Carlito syrichta
TGCCACTGCACTCCAGCCTGGGCAACAGAGTGAGACTCTGACTCAAAAAAAAAAAAAGGAGTTGCCAGATGCCAAAAATACGTCTGAAAGCTCTGTGGCAACAAACGCCTATCATTTTAAAGAAACTGAGATGATGTTGATGTGGCTGAGGCATCATGGGCAATGGAGAGAGCAGACAGGGATTCGGGAGAGGCAGGGATCATACAGAGCCTCACAGACGCTGGTATAAGGCCTGAGTCTTATTCATCTAAGATGGGTGCTAGAGAGAGGTGCTTAAATGGGTAACATGTTCAGACTTGTTTTTATTTTTTTGAGTTGGAGTCTCACTCCATCACCCAGGCTGGAGTGCAGTGGCACACTCATGGTCACCACAGCCTTGAA
>NW_007114946.1:0-381 GCF_000164805.1 Carlito syrichta
ATAGCCAGGTAGGTGGCTAGCTAGTCAGCTTGCTGGTCCGCTAGCTCATTAAGTCAACCTCGTCATCAGCTAGCTATATGCTAGATCATTAAGCCAACTAGCCAACTAAATAGACAGCTGGCTAGCTAGCTAAGTAACTTTGTTAAGTCAGCTGGCTTGACAGCTGGCTAGCTAGGTAGCTAGGTAATTATGTCAGTTATCGAGCCAGCTTGCTAGCTATTTAAGTCAGCTAGTTAAGTCAGTTGGCTTGCCCACTGGCTAGCTAGGTAGCGAAGTAGTTAAGTCAGTTGGCTAGTCATCTGGCTAGCCATTTAAGTCAGCTAGTTAATTCAGCTGGATTCCCAGCTGGCTAGCTAGGTAGCTAGCTAGTTAAGTCAGCTG
>NW_007114947.1:0-380 GCF_000164805.1 Carlito syrichta
TGGCCTCCAAGAGCACTGGGATACCCGTCGTAGGACCCTGCACCAGGCATTCTTGTTCGTTTTTGACGAAGGATCAAGACCTGGCTCGGGTGCTCATCCTCGTCATCCCAGCACTTTGGGGGCCAATGACAGTGGCTGGCCCTACCACGTAGGTTGAGATCCACCCAGGCAAATCAGCACGACCTCGTCTCTACCCTCCATTCCAAATGAGCTGGGCATGGTGCGGCACACCTGTCCTTTCGGGATGCAGTGGCCTCCGTCCTGGGGCATTCTTTTGCATCACCCCGCCAACAGAATGTGAGAGTCCAGGCCATGCACCATGGCTTACAGCCATCAGTCCCACACCCTGGGTGGCTGAGGAGGGAGATTTACTGAGCCCA
>NW_007114948.1:0-380 GCF_000164805.1 Carlito syrichta
AAGATGTCCATCCTACCAAAGGCAATCTACAGATTCAATGCAATAACCATTAAATTACCATTGCTCCTCTCTTAGTATTTTTAAAGTTTAATAGTTTTGTGATTATTGGTCATATTATGTAAGAATTGCGATTGACACTTTTTTTTAACCTCTTCAGCATTGTTAAGGAATGAAGAGTGGTTAATCTATATATTCATGTCAAATTGAATTGGGTTGAATCTGCCCAAATGTGTGCTTAAGTTGCGCTTAAGTTTTTGTGTTTTAACATTTTAAAATGTTTTAATGTTTTTTTCTGCTCAGATTCTTACTACTCTACTTAAAGGCATTCACAAATAAACTCCATAAGGTTTAGTTAACTGGTTTTCAAATTTTGGTGTACA
>NW_007114949.1:0-380 GCF_000164805.1 Carlito syrichta
GACATGGGTTAGGAGGTGGGTATTTGGGAGGTGATCGGGGTCAGATGAGGCCAGGAGGGTGGGCCCTGACCCCATGGGATTAGTGCCCTTGTGAGAAGAGTCACCAGAGAGCTGGGCTCTGGGTGGGCCCCTGTGCATGGCCCCCTGAGGGCCAGGCAGAGCAGGGGAGTGACATGGCCCCTTCCGCCCAGGGTGGCCAGCCAGTCACCACCTGGAAGCATCTGGGGTGCCCCCCTCCATGCACAGAGGGAAGGTTGTGTGAGAGGGACAAAAAGAAGGTGGCCTTGAGCCGGACTCAGTGGCCCAGCCTGTAATCCCACGCTTTGGGAGGCCGAGGTGAATGGATTGCCTGAGCCTGCGGGTTCGAGACCCGCCTGGGC
>NW_007114950.1:0-380 GCF_000164805.1 Carlito syrichta
CAGCTTACTAGTCAGCGGCTAGCTAGTTAAGCCAGTTTGTTAAGTCAGCTGGCTAGCCAGTTGGCTAGCTGAATAAATAAACATGTTAATTCAGCTATCTAGCTAGCTGGCTAGGTAGGTAGCTAGCTAGGAAAGTCAACCTGCTACACAGATATGTAACTGGTTAAGTCAACTAGTTAAGTCACCTGGCTAGCAAGCTGGCTAAGTAGGTAGCTGGATAGTTAAGTCAGCTGGCTAGTCAGCTGGCTATCTGGTTAAGAGAGGTAGTTAAGTCAGATGGCTAGCCAGCTGGCTAAGTAGGTTGCTAGCTAGTTAAGGTAGCTGTCTAACCAGCTTACTAGCTTGTTAAATCAGCTAGTTAAGTCAGTTGGCTAGCCAGC
>NW_007114951.1:0-380 GCF_000164805.1 Carlito syrichta
CTCTGAGGAAGGGCCCTGGGTAGCAAGAACTCCCCCCTGGCCGCTGCCGCCGCTGCCACGAGTCTGTTGGCCCCCGAAACTCAGCAGGCGGACGGCGAGTGGAAAGGAAACTTCAGTGAGCGGGCTGGGTTCGGGTCTGAAATGCCCACCCAAGGCCTGAAGTGTCTGAGAAGCCGTTCTGCCATCATACAAAACCGGGCTCGGTTTTCAGTTACAGAACGGTGGGGGGAAGCGCGTTTCCCCGTCAGCACCCCGTGGCGGAAGGTGCTTTCCCCGCCACGCACGAGGAAGAGACTGCAGTGGCGCGAGGGGTGGGGAGCGGCAGGGGATTCGGTTCCGCCCCCGGGATGGAGCGCAGCGAAGAGGGGTGGAAGGCTCCA
>NW_007114952.1:0-380 GCF_000164805.1 Carlito syrichta
AGACTCCAACTCAAAAAAAAAAAAAAGACAATCACTTTGGAGAACTGTCTATAACGTTATATGTATATCTGCCCTATGACCTAGCTATTTCACTCCTATATATTTATACAAGAGAAATGAGATCTTATGTCCACACAAAACATACAAATATGTTTAGAGGAAATTTATTTAAATAGTCCCAAATGGGAAATAACCCAGATGTTCATCAAAAGGAGAATGGGTAAACAAACCATGGCATATGCATACGAAGCACTATCACCCAACAATAAAAAAGAATGTACTTCTGGGCCAGGCATGGTGGCTCATACCTATAATCCCAGCACTTTGGGAGGCTGAGGTGAGAGGACTGCCTGAGCCTACAGGTTCAAGACCAACCTGGG
>NW_007114953.1:0-380 GCF_000164805.1 Carlito syrichta
GGGCCGCTGGCGGGTAGGCCGGCGGGCATGGTTTTCAAGACACGCGCTCTCTCCTTTCCCCCTTCCGGTTCGCCCCGTCTTCTTTGCTGTGGGAGCTGGCGAGGGGGGTCAGGCAAGGAAGTCTGTCCTGAGAAGCGAATGCCTCCCTTGGGCGCCATGACGCACCGAAGGGGTCTCAAGTCTTCTAAGAGATGAGATAAGGAGGCTTCGGCCCAAGGCTGGGGAGGCATCCTCGCAGACGCCAGGCGAAGGCTCGGTGATGCGGGGTGTGCCCGCGTGGATCTAGGCCCTCGTTAAGACAGCCACGTAGTCGAAGCCTTGGTGGACGGGCCGGCTTCGGTCCCGGAGACCTCGGCGGCTGGGCATGGGCCCGCCGCCCC
>NW_007114954.1:0-380 GCF_000164805.1 Carlito syrichta
GGGGGGGGGGGAGGCCGGCCTGGGTCCTGCTCTCGGTAGAGGAAAGATGCTCCTGGATGAAGCAGCCTCGGGAGAGACCCAGCCCCTTCCTGGACACAGGGGCAGAGCATGTGTGACCAGCATCCCCTGCCCTTGTCTAGAGCAGATGGGCCTGAGAATTGCCTCCAACCCAGTGTCAGAAGAAGCTAATGACTGGGAGGAGGGAAGGGAGGAGGGAGGGAGGGAGAAGAAAGGAAAGGAGAGAGAAAGAAGAGAGAAAGGAAGGAGCGAGGGAGAGAGAAAGAAGGAAGGAAGGAAGGAAGGTTGGTTCTGCCCCATCAAAGGTGCAGCAGTTTGACGGGTCCCCTTCCCAGGTGTCCCCTCCACCTTCTACCCCAAAC
>NW_007114955.1:0-380 GCF_000164805.1 Carlito syrichta
CCCCCCCCGCCCCCCCCCCCCCGCCTCTTCGGCTCTGGTCGCAGCGATCTTCTCGCAGCGTCAAGCCACCCAGCGGAGTCGGGATTTCTTTCGGTCAGGCGGCTCCCCTGACTCGCTTCCCTCATCTCTTGGCCTCATCCCTGCCTCCCTCCCACTCCATCTGGAGTCCTCGGTGGCGCGCCAAAGCCGCGGGACTCGCCCCTCAGGCTTCACAACGCGGAAGCGCGCGCCTGTCGGCCTCCGTCTCACTCACGCTCAGTTCTCCAGGGGCCGGGTTACTCTGTCACTTCCGTGCAGCATTCCCCAAGGATGCCCGGGGGGGGGAGCGCTTCACAAGTATCGGGGGCGGGCGCGGGGGCTCACGCCTGTCATCCCAGCCC
>NW_007114956.1:0-380 GCF_000164805.1 Carlito syrichta
CAAGTTGCCCAGGCAGGTCTCAAACCTGTGGGCTCAGGCAGTCCACTCACCTCAGCCTCCGAAAGCGCAGGACTACAGGCTGAGCCACTGAGCCTGGCTCCCAATGGAATATTATGCAGCCATAAAGAAGGACAAATATATGGACTTTGCAGCAAATTTGATGGATGTGAAGTCAACCATACTCAGTGGTTTATCATAGAAATAAAAAAAACTGAGTTCCATATGTTCTCACTTATAAGGTGACTTTGAACAATTATAATGCTATGGGAAGGTGATTGGCAGTAGTGGAAAACTGTCAGGGGAAGTGGGGGTGGGACTGACAGTTGAGGGAAACTGCTAGGGGAGGGGGGCATACCTCATCAACAAGGGTACCTGCATGA
>NW_007114957.1:0-380 GCF_000164805.1 Carlito syrichta
CTCACCTCAGCCTCCCAAAGGCGCGGGATTACAGACTGAGCCACCGAGCCCGGCTTGTTTGTTTGTTTTGTAAGACAGGGTCTTGCTATTTCTCCATGATTGGAGTGCAGTAGTGCAGTGGTGCGATCATAGCTCACTATAACCTCAAACTCCTGAGTTCAAGCAATTCTTCCATCTCAGCCTCCTGGGTAGCTAGGACTACAGACAAACACCACAATGCCTGGCTAATTCAGTTGCTAATTTTTATTTTATTTTATTTTATTTTTATTTATTTCTTTATTTTTCGAGTTGGAGTCTCACTCTGTCGCCCACACTGGAGTGCAGTGGCCGCTCCCGGTCACCACAGCCTCGACCTGCTGGGGATCCGGCGATCCTTCCAC
>NW_007114958.1:0-380 GCF_000164805.1 Carlito syrichta
CTGCACTCCAGTCTGGGCGACAGAGTGAGACTCCAACTCAAAAAAAAAAAAAAGAATCCTATTCTACAATTGTGTTCTATGTTTTGTGAAATTATCCTTTAAAAAATAAAGAAGAGGCCGGGCTCAGTGGCTCAGCCTGTAATCCCAGTACTTTGGGAAGCTGAGGAGAGTGGATTACCTGAGCCAGCAGGTTCGAGACCTGCCCGGGCAACTGGGCAAGACCTTGTCTCTACAATAAATCAAAAAATTAGCCGGGCCGGGCATGCCTGTAATTCCTGCAACTTGGAAGTCTGAGGTGGAAGGATCGCTGGAGCCCAGCAGGTCGACTGCACCCCAGCCTGGGCAGTGGAGTGAGACTCCAACTCAAAAAAAAAAAAAAA
>NW_007114959.1:0-380 GCF_000164805.1 Carlito syrichta
GGCAATCCTCCCACCTCAGCCTCCTGAGTAGCTAGGACTATAGTCACGTACCACCAAACCTGGCTACTTTTCTTGATTTTTTAGTAGAGGCAAGATCTCATCAAGTTGCCTAGGCTGGTCTTGAACACCTGAGCTCAGGCAATCCTCTCACCTCCACCTCCCAAAGTGCTGGGATTACAGGCATAAGGCACTGCACCAGGCATAAAAATCAAAATTATATCAAGTATCTTTTCAGATTACAAAGAAATACAACCAGAAAACATTGCCAAGAGGATTTTTCAAAACCACACCAGTACATGAAAATTAAACATGCTCTTTAGTGGCCATTGGGTCAATGAAAAAGTTAAGATGGAAATTTTAAAAATTTCATCTCTACAATA
>NW_007114960.1:0-380 GCF_000164805.1 Carlito syrichta
ATTGGCCGTCCTGGAGGGGAAACGGGGGCCCACGAGGCCTTCCCAACTTTGGAACCAGGTCGTGGGGGGTGGGTGTCACCCAACCCCGACACACCTCCCTTGGCCCCCAAGGGGGAGGGGGGAAAGGAAACTTCTTCCCACACTCCAGTGGGGAAACTGAGGCGGGGAGAGCCACACGGGGCTCTGGCAAGTGAGGACTTGCCCTTGGCCGTGGCTTCCGGGCCGCCCCGCCCCGCCCACCTCCTTCCAGCATCGGCACCGCCCCAGCCTCAGTTTCCCCACCTGTCACGCGGGGGTAGGTGTGAGGATAGAGCAGGTCGGAGGAAGCGGCCACCCCAGGGGGCACCCGGGGCCCGCCGGCCCCTGTCCCCGGGCTTGGG
>NW_007114960.1:400-4372 GCF_000164805.1 Carlito syrichta
TGGGATGGCGCCGGGAACGCACGGGGGCTTCGGAGGGTGACCTCTGACCTCGGTCCCCGCCCGCCACCGGCCCAGGGTCCGGAGCCGCTCGCCTCTCGGGCCCGCCCCTCCCGCGGCGACCCCCCAAAAAACCTGAGGTTTGTTGTGAAATCCGTTTCATTGTTACTGGATCTTGACCAAATACAGCAGGGCCGGGGGGCGGGGGGCGAGGGGCCGAGGGGCCGGGCTTCACGTGGAGGCGGTGGGGGCGGGGGAGGGGCCGAGGGACCCCGAGGGACCCGGGCTCCGGCGAAAGCCCCAGCGCTGCCGCGAGTGCGCCCCTCCCAAGTCTGCAGAGGCTGAAGGCACTTGGATGTCGTCTGGGCGGCCCCTGGGGCTGCCGTGGCAATCAGGGTCCGGAGGATGCGGAGCCACCCGAGAGTCGGTTCCGCCGGGCCCAGGGCTGGAGTCTGGGGTCGCAGGGTCCTCACCCCTCGCCCCTGCGCCGTCCCGCGGCCCGTCGGCCCGCCGTGGGGCGGGACTCAGACCCCCGCGGGGGGAGCCGGCTTCCCCCCGCCCCGTCTTGAAGCATCCAGGACCAGACCCCATCCAGCCGCCAAGCCCGCCGGCAGGCCGGGCTTGGACCTTCAGCTGCATCTCACAGAGGAAGACACCGGGGGTCCTAGCGGTTCCCAGCACCAGCCGAGATCACAGGCAAGGCGGGAGCAGAGTGCCATGGCTTGGAGTCTTCCTGCAAAGTCCCGAGCTCCCCGCGGCGGGCAAGCCCCTTTCTGGCTGAGATCAGACCCCCGATGTGTCCTGGACGCCGCCTCCCAACAAGGTCCTAGCGGTCACTTGGCCACGGTGGAGGGAGGGGACGAGGGCTGGGAGGGGAGGCTGGGTCAGGGGCGGACCCCGTCTGGCGTCTGAAGCCTGCAAGACCTCGGTTCCAGCTTGCCCACCCCGCAGAACCGGGAGCTCACCACCTGCAGAGTCTCAGGACGGTGACCTTGGACGTCCTTCCTAAGCCTGACCTGCGACCCGCCCGGGACTGCCGCTCTCTGGGCCTGGACTTGCCCCCACAAAGGTGCAGAGGCCAAGGTCCCTGTGTCACCGTCTCCCGTGACCTGGGTCCGGGCCTCCCTGCTGTGTGAAGCCCTGTCCCCACCTGCCCCCACCACAGCCCCGCATGGGCAGGGACCGCCCAGCAGGGACCCCCGAGAGCGGTCTATGCCCTCTGGCCTCATTCTCACCCAAGCGGCGAGTCGGCAGGGCCAGGCACGGTGGGGCCACCCCCAGGGCCCGTCCGAGGTGGGCTCAGGGGTCCGTGTGTCCCTGCAGCTGGCCTGGCTGGAGGGACCCCTGGCCCCGTGGACACCATGCCCCTCCCACGCGGGCCACCTCCCGCTGGCTGCTCCAGGGAAGTCAAGGCAGCGGGGCAGGGTGGGGTGGAGGGGTGGCCTCTCCAGGGGGCCCTGCCGGGCAGTGGTCCTGCAGAGGGCGGACAAGGGCAGGGCGCGGGGACCCCTGGCGGGAGTCGCGTGTGTGCTGCGGCCTCATGGCAAGCCCAACCTGCTCAGCAGGGCCGGAGCCCAGGCCCCAAGGTGTGAGCTGAGTGTGTCTGGGTGTGAGTTGGATGCCCAGGTGTGAGCAGTCTGGGTGTGAGCCAAGTGCGTCCAGGTGTGAACTAAATGTGGGTGTGAGCCACGTGTGGGGGTGAGCTGTGTCTTGGGTATGAGTGGGTGGGATCTGAGTGCCCAGGTGTGACCTGTGTGTCCAGGTATGAGCTGAGTGGCCTGGTGTGAGTTGTGTCCTGGGTGTGAACTGTGTGTCTGGGTGAATTAAGTGTCTGTTTGTGAGTTGTGTGTCCTGGGTGGGAAATCTGTGTGTTCAGGGCATGAGCTGTGTGTTTGGGTGTGAACTGTGTGTCCAGATGTGAAATGTGTGTCCTAGAGTGTGAGCTGAGTGTCTCCCTGCTGAGTTAAGCATGTCCCAGATATAAACTGAGTGTGTCCCAGGTGTGAGTTGAGTGTGTTCTGGGTGTGAGCTGAGTGTGTCTGGGTGTGAGTTGGATGCCCAGGTGTGAGCAGTCTGGGTGTGAGCCAAGTGCGTCCAGGTGTGAACTAAATGTGGGTGTGAGCCACGTGTGGGGGTGAGCTGTGTCTTGGGTATGAGTGGGTGGGATCTGAGTGCCCAGGTGTGACCTGTGTGTCCAGGTATGAGCTGAGTGGCCTGGTGTGAGTTGTGTCCTGGGTGTGAACTGTGTGTCTGGGTGAATTAAGTGTCTGTTTGTGAGTTGTGTGTCCTGGGTGGGAAATCTGTGTGTTCAGGGCATGAGCTGTGTGTTTGGGTGTGAACTGTGTGTCCAGATGTGAAATGTGTGTCCTAGAGTGTGAGCTGAGTGTCTCCCTGCTGAGTTAAGCATGTCCCAGATATAAACTGAGTGTGTCCCAGGTGTGAGTTGAGTGTGTTCTGGGTGTGAGCTGAGTGTGTCTGGGTGTGAGTTGGATGCCCAGGTGTGAGCAGTCTGGGTGTGAGCCAAGTGCGTCCAGGTGTGAGCTAAATGTGGGTGTGAGCTGTGTCCTGGGTATGAGTGGGTGGAATCTGAGTGCCCAGGTGTGACCTGTGTGTCCAGGTATGAGCTGAGTGGCCTGGTGTAAGCAGTCTTGGGTGTGAACTGTGTGTCTGGGTGATTAAGTGTCTGTTTGCGAGTTGTGTGTCCTAGATGGGAAATCTGTGTTCAGGGCATGAGCTGTGTGTCTGTGTGTGAACTGTGTGTCCAGATGTGAGCTGAATGTCTCCCTGCTGAGTTGAGCATGTCCCAGGTATAAACCGAGTGTGTCCCAGGTGTGAGCTGAGCATGTCCTGGTGTGAGTGGTACCCATGTCAGGTGTTAGCCAAGCATGTCCTGGTGTGAGTTGTGCCTGTACCAGGTGCGAGCTAAGCACATCCTGAGTGTGAGCTGAGCATGTTCTGGGTGTGGGCTGAGTGTGTCCTGGGTGTGAACTGAGCTGAGCATGTCACTGGTCAGTAGTGTGTGCCAGTGTGAACTGAGCATGTCTCAGTGTGAACTAAGCATGTCCTGGGTATGAGCTGCATGTTCCAGGTGTGAACTGAGCATGTTGTGGTTTGAGTTGTGCATGTCTTGAGCGTGAGTTGAGCAAGTCCTGGGTGTGAACTGAGCATGTCCCAGTGTGAGCTGTGTGTCCCAGGTGTGACTTGAGTGTGTCCTGGCATGAGTGGATTGTGTCATGGGTGTAACTTGAGTGTGTCCCTGGTATGAGTTGTGGCATGTCTTGGGTATGAGCTGAGCATGTCCCTGGTGTGAGTTGACTGCATTCCAGATGTAAACTGTGTTCCTGGTGTGAGTTGTACATATTGTGGGCATGAGCTGAGCACGTCTCTGGTGTGAGTTGTGCATATCTTGGGTGTGAGCTGTGTTCCAGTGTGAACTGATCATGTCCCTGGTGTAAGCTTGATGTGTCTGTGGTGTGAGTGGAGCATGACCAGAGTGTAAACTGAGCATGTCCCAAGTGTGAACTGTGTTGAGTCGTGCATGTCCCAGGTGTGAGCTGTGTCCTGGTGTGATTTGTGCATGTCTTGAACATGAGATGAACGTGTCCTGGGTGTGAACTTCACATAGCCCTGGTGTGAGTTGAATGTGTCCTGGTGAGGTGTGCATGTCTCGGGTGTGAACCGAATGGATCCTGGCGTGAGCTGGGCAAATCACTGGTGTGAATGGAGTGTGTCCCAGGTGTGAGTTGTGCACGTCTTGGGTGTGAACTGAGCATGTCCTGGTGTGCGCGAAGTAGGTGCCGGGCGCGAACTGCGTGTGTCCCAGGTGTGAACAGCACGCTCAGAGAGCCCTGCTGCCCCTGTGGTCAGCCCTGGCCCCCAGGCCTGGCTTTAGCGGCAGCTGGGGGGGGTTGCTTCCCCTCTGAGCTGTGCCTCCGATGGTGTCCAGGGGTGAAGAAGCGAGTCCTCTGGTGTGAG
>NW_007114961.1:0-380 GCF_000164805.1 Carlito syrichta
TGCTCGCAGCCACCGTAGCCTCGACCTGCTGGGCTCTGGCAATCCTTCCGCCTCAACTTTCCAAGTAGCTGGAACTAGCGCATGCTACCACGCCCAGCTAATTTTTGATTTATTGTAGAGATGCGGTCTCGCCAAGTTGCCGGGGTGGATCTTGAACCGGGCTCAGGTAATCTACTCATCTCGGCCTCCCAAAGCGCTGGGATTACAGGCTGAGCCACTGAGCCCAGCCAAGAAAAACACTTTCTATTGGCCATTTTTGGTTTGGGGTTAAAAATTTTTTTTTTAAATGGAAGAAAGGCAGAAAGGGAAAAACACCCCCCACCCGCCCCCAGCATGAAGATGGGAAAGAATCTTGATTAAAAAAAAAAAAAAAAAAAAAA
>NW_007114962.1:0-380 GCF_000164805.1 Carlito syrichta
AAAAAAAAAAAAAAAAAAAAATTAGCTGGGCATGGTGGCGCACACCTGTAGTTCTGGCTACTTGGAAGGTTGAGGTGGAAGGATGGCCTGAGCCCAGCCGGTCAAGGTTGTGGTGGCTGTGAGTAGCGTGCCACTACACTCCAACCTGGGTGACAGAGTAAGACTCTAACTAAAAATCAAAATAAAAAAATAAGGAGCATTTTAGCCAGGTGCAGTGGCTCACGCCTGAATCACAGAACTTTGGGAGGCAGAGACAAGAGAATTGTCTGAATCCAGGGATCTGACACCAGCTTGGGCAATGTGACGAGACTTCATCTCTACAATATTTTTTTTTTTTTTTTTTGAGTTGGAGTCTCACTCTGTCGCCCAGACTGGAGTGC
>NW_007114963.1:0-379 GCF_000164805.1 Carlito syrichta
CCCCCCCCCCCCCGTCCGTCACACACACGTACACGCGTCCTTCCAGAAGGCGCTCGCTCTGCCAGCCAGACACACACGGACCCTATTGGTCCGGATGTTTATATACAGATGCGTGTGCACACACAAAAGGAAAGAAGCACTTACTGCACCCCACCGCATGGGGGTGGGGGGGCGCGCACACCCTGGAAGGCTCAAAACTATTCTAGAGCCATCGCAGACAAAAGCCACAACCACCAAGTGTGGTGTCTGTAGGAACACTGGAATATCCCTGAGGCTGCCTCTGCCTCTGCCTCAGGCTCGGTCCTGGCCAAGAACATGTGTGTTCTCTCTCTCTCTCTCTCTCTCTCTCTCTCTCTCTCTCTCTCTCTCCCTCTCCCTC
>NW_007114964.1:0-379 GCF_000164805.1 Carlito syrichta
AAAAAAGGGGGGGGGGGGGGTGATTAGGAGAATCGAAAACCACACAAGCCTTCACGTGGTTTCTTACATCTGGGTGGCCCTCCAGTGCCCTTTTCCTGGGAGCTGGAACCTTCCATGGGGAAAGTGTCTCTGCATGTCCATGTTAAAGAGCTTGGGAGCTGCCTCCAAGGCCTTTCTCATAACAGCTCCACTGGAAAGGGCACAGGGGTGGGCTGAGAGGGCCAAGGCAGGGCCAGGGCAGAGGTTGGAGATGCCTCTGTATTCCCCCTCCGGGTCACTTCATTCTCCAGAGACTGACTCCAATAAGTTAAAAATACAGGCTATAAGCTGGGCTCGGTGGCTCAGCCTGTAATCCCACGCCTTTGGGAGGCTGAGGTGA
>NW_007114965.1:0-379 GCF_000164805.1 Carlito syrichta
AAAAAAAAAAAAAAAAAAAAAAAAAAAAAAAGTAAAAATATACACTAGTTATTACTTTTTTATTATAGAAAAAAACCGATAAATGGAAAAATATGGAAAACAGCCAGGTGTGCGACTCATGCCTGTAATCCCAGCAGTTTGAGAGGCAGAGGTGAAAGGATTGCCTGAGTTCAGAGTGTTGAAACCAGCCTGGGAAACATGGTGAGACCTTGTCTCTACAATAAATAAATAAATAAATAGCCAAGCGTAGTGGCATGTGCCTATAATTCTAGCTACTTGGAAGTCTGATGCAGGATAGCCTGAGCCCAGGTCGAGGCTGCAGTGACCGTGATCATGTAGAATCCTACTCAAAAAAAAAAAAAAAGAAAGAAAGAAAAGA
>NW_007114966.1:0-382 GCF_000164805.1 Carlito syrichta
CACAAAGGCAAGCCACAGGATGTAGACCAATGCATTCTGTGTAGCCACGGTGTGTGCACCACCACGCATGGCTCAGTTCTTGTGTTCTGGAGAGTGATGAGGTCTCGCTACTTGGCCTAGCCTAGGCTCGAACTTCTGGGCTGCAGCAGTCCCCTGCCTCAGCCTCCCAAAACCACAGCCCGATTTTCTGCTGATCCACCATCTTTCAATATTTCTAGGCCCAAGGCTGGGACCTCCTTCTCAAATGATCTCTGTCTGTTCACAATGATCCCAACTCCATACACAAATGGATGTTTTTCTTTTTTCCCTTTTTTCCTTTTTTTCTTTGAGTTCAGTCTCACTCCTTCACCCAGGCTTTATGGCAGTGGCTTGCTCCTGGCCA
>NW_007114967.1:0-379 GCF_000164805.1 Carlito syrichta
AGGCGTGCGCTACCACGCCCGGCTAATTTTTTGATTTTATTGTAGAGATGAGGTCTTGCCAATTGCCCAGGCGGGTCTCGAACCCGGGGGTTCAGGCAATCCACACACCTCAGCCTCCCAAAGGTGTGGGATTACAGGCTGAGCCACCAAGCCCGGCTAATACACCTATTTCACTGCACAAAACAGTTGGAGGTCCAAAGTTCACTTGCATGAAGCCTACTTGTGTAACTAATCCTGACTTGTATCCCACATATCTATACTAAAAAAAATAGTTTTTCAGCCTGTTCGGTGGCTCAGCCTGTAATCCCATGCCTTTGGGAGGCTGAGGTGAGTGGATTGCCTGAGCCCGCCGGTTCGAGACCTGCCTGGGCAGGCGAGA
>NW_007114968.1:0-379 GCF_000164805.1 Carlito syrichta
CATCCGGGGCACCAGGGGACCTCCAGGCGCACGTCTCCTTTTGCCCACCCCCCCTCCTAGGAGGCGCCTCTCGGCTCTCCTCGCCGCCTTTCCCTCCCCGCGCTGGTGGCGCCTCTGAGCTGTCAGCGCCGCTGCTGAAGGCAGCCGGGCTCGGGGAACAGCGGGATTTTGGGTGTCCTAAAGCCTCGCCTGAGCGAGTCTTCATGCCCTTCCACCCCCTCCCCCAAAGCCACCGCTTGGCCTCGTTTTTCACCCTCTTGACGGGGGCTGGGGAACGTGGGGCTTCGGGCCGTTGAACAATGGTTCTGCCTCCTCTGCCAGGCGGAGCGTCAGGACGGAGGCAGAGGGCCGGGACGCGCGCGGCGACCCGGGCACGGGC
>NW_007114969.1:0-379 GCF_000164805.1 Carlito syrichta
CGGGCCGCCCTGCCTCGGCTGCCCCCGCCCCGTCGCCCAGGCGCGGAGCCTACCTTCTCGGTGTCCTCCTTCTTGACCTGCTTGAGGTTGGCACGCAGGTCCATGCACACCTTGTGCTTGGAGCCCAGCAGGGCCTTGAGCATGGCATCGGCCGACATGCGCACGCGCCGCAGCGGGGGCCTCTTGAACTTGCCCCGCAGGTCGAAGAGCTTCTGGTTCATGTCCTCCAGCTGGGGAGGGAGGCCCGTGGCCCGGTGAGGCCTCCTGCTGCCCTGCCCCCGCCCGGGCCCCGGCCCCTCTCCGCTTCTGGCTCATGTCCCCCCATGCCATCCCCCCACGTACGTCCCCCCACGCTCCGTCCCATCCACCCTCCGTCCCC
>NW_007114970.1:0-379 GCF_000164805.1 Carlito syrichta
AAGGCGCGGGATTACAGGCTGAGCCACCGAGCCCGGCTTCTTTTTTTTGAGTTGAGATTTCACTCTGTTGCCCAGGCTGAAGTGCAGTGGCATGCTCACGGCCACTGCAGCTTCGACTTGCTGGACTTAGGAGATCCTTCCAAATAGCTGGAACTATAGATGCACGCCACCACGCCCAGCTAGATTTATTTTCTTGAGATAATGCACACTAGTATTGCCAGATCTTATCATTTTCCCAGAAAAGCTAGAAATCTAGATCTTAAAGAAAATCCTGGTTTTTAAAATGTTGGCACCTAGTTAAATGTTTTAAAAAACACTCTGAGCCGGGCTGGGTGGCTCAGCCTGTAATCCCGTGCCTTGGGAGGCTGAGGTGAGTGGA
>NW_007114971.1:0-378 GCF_000164805.1 Carlito syrichta
GGCCACTGCACTCCCGTCTGGGCGACAGAGTGAGACTCCAACTCAAAAAAAAAAGAAAAAAGAAAATGAAACAGCAAGATTTTACAGAGGCCTGACACTACATACAATTTCCCACTGACTGGCCCTTAGGAAGTATCCAATGAATGTATTCTGGATTAAATTAATGCACATTTCTACACCCAAATATGGCATGTGGTGGGTTCAACTTAATAGTGTCACATGGAAGAGAAGTCACGGAAACTTCAGAAATATGATTTTACAATATTTTAATCAAATGTCTAGATAATATTAAAGTTCATAAAGATTTCCTCTTTCCCACTTTTTTCCTGTTCTTTTTCTTTCTTTCTTTCTTTTTTTTTTTTTTTAAGGCACACACCC
>NW_007114972.1:0-378 GCF_000164805.1 Carlito syrichta
GCCACTGCACTCCAGTCTGGGCGACAGAGTGAGACTCCAACTCAAAAATAAAAAAAAAATTAAAAAAAATTAAAAAAAAATAAAATTAGCTGGGTGTGGTGGCGTGTGCCCGTAGTCCTAGCTACTTGGGAGGCTGAGACAAATCACCCTGAGTCCAGCAGATCAAGGCTGCAGTGAGCTGTGATCATGCCACTGTACTCCAGCCGGGGCAACAGAGTGAGATGTCAGGCATAGTAACTCCCAACTATAATCCCAATGCTTTGGGAAGCCAAGACAGGAGAATCACTTGAGGCCAGGAGTCTGAGATCAGCCTGGGCAACATAATGAGACCCTATCTCTACAAAAAAATTAAAAAAAAAAAAAAAAAGCTGCATGTGA
>NW_007114973.1:0-378 GCF_000164805.1 Carlito syrichta
AGAGCTTCTCACCCCTCTCGGCTCCCTGTTTTTCAGTCTGGTCATGTTGCCTCCTTTTTTATTAACCAAGGAGCGCCCTTCACCAGCAAGCAGAGGGCCTGGACCCCACTGCCCACAGGTCAGGCAGGTCACAGAAGGGGCCAGGCAGGCCAGGCGTGCATTGAGATGGGCACAAGGCGGCATCTACATCTCAAGTACCCTGTCTGGAGGGGTTCCTGCTATTCGGGGCCCCAGTGTGGCCAGATTTTCCAGTTTTTCAAAAGAAACACCCAATTTGGATTTTAGATGAAGTATCCCAACTTTAAAAATACTGATGGGATAGCCGGGCTCGGTGACTCAGTCTGTAATCCCGCGCCTTTGGGAGGCTGAGGTGAGTGG
>NW_007114974.1:0-378 GCF_000164805.1 Carlito syrichta
GTTGATTTTTGCACATGGTGATAGGTAGGTGTCCAGTTTCATTCTTCTGCATGTGGTCAGCCAGTTTTCCCAGCACCATTTGCTAAATATGGTCTCCTTTTCCCAATGGTTGTCATTGGTGGCTTTGCTGAAGGTGAGTTGGTTGAGAGACTGGATTTTGCTTCCAAAATCTCTGTCCTGTTTCATTGGTCTATGTGACTGTCCCTGTACCGGTACCATGCCATCTTGGTTACTGTAGCTTTGTAATAAAGTCTAAAGTCTGGAAATGTGATACCTCCTGCTTTTTTATTTTCTTTTTTTGTGGCTATTCATGCTCTTCTTTCTGTGTTTTTAATTTTATTTTACAGATGTGGGGTACAATTCAGGTTTGAGTATACA
>NW_007114975.1:0-378 GCF_000164805.1 Carlito syrichta
AAAAAAAAAAAAAAAAAGGTCTTCTCCATGGCACACTGTGTCAAACTGTCAAGGGTTAAAGACAAGGAGATGCTGGGCGTGGGGGCTCACACCTGTAATCTCAGCACTTTGGTAGGCAGAGGCAAGAGGATTGCCTGAGCCCAGGGTTCAAGACCAGCCTGGGCAACTTGGTGAGACCTTGACTCTACAACAAATAAAAAATTAGGCTAGGTGAGGTGGCATGCTGTAGTTCCAGCTACTTGGAAGACTGAGATGGAAGGACTGCCTGAGCCCAGCAGGTCAAGGTTGCAGTGGCCATGAGTGTACTGCTGCAGTCCAGTCTGGGAGACAGAGTAAGACTCTGAAAAAAAAAAAAAAAAAACAGCCGGGCTCAGTGGC
>NW_007114976.1:0-378 GCF_000164805.1 Carlito syrichta
AGGTCTTGCCAAGTAGCCCAGGCGGGTCTCGAACCCGTGGGCTCTGGCAATTCACTCACCTCGGCCTCCCAAAGCGCTGGCATTACAGGCTGAGACACTGAGCCCGGCCGGTCCTAATAATTTACAAAACTTTATTCATGAAGTCTAAGGAACAAGGTGTATCTTAAGGGTAAATTTTTTTTTTCTTGAGTTGGAGTCTCACTCTGTCACCCAGGCTGGAGGGCAGTGGCACACTCCAGGCCACTGCAGCCTCGACCTTCTGGGCTCCAGCGATCCTTCCATCTCACCTTCCAAGTAGCTGGAACTGCAGACATGTGCTACCACGCCCGCTAATTTTTGATTTATTGTAGAGATGAGGTCTCACCAAGTTGCCCCAGG
>NW_007114977.1:0-378 GCF_000164805.1 Carlito syrichta
CAAAAAAAAAAAAAAAAAAAATGAGGGCGGGCACAGTGGTTTACACCTGTCATCCCAGCACTTTAGGAGGCCGAGGTGAGAGGATCGCCTGAGCCCAGGGGTTCAAGACTATCCTGGGCAACATGGCGAGACCTCATCTCTATGAAAAATAAAAAATCTAGCCAGGCATGGTGGCACAACCCTGTGGTTCCAGCTACTTGTGAGGCTGAGGCCAGAGGATCACCTGCACTCCAGCCTGGGCGACTGAATGAGACCCTGGCTCAAAAAATAAGCAGTAAAACAAAATAAAAAGAAAGAGGACTCGGTGGCTCAGCCTATCATCCCGCGCCTTTGGGAGGCTGAGGTGAATGGATTGCCTGAGCCCCGGGTTCGAGACCC
>NW_007114978.1:0-378 GCF_000164805.1 Carlito syrichta
GTTCCAGCTACTTGGAAAGCTGAGGCGGAAGGATCACCAGAGCCCAGCAGGTTGAGGCTGTGGTGGCCGGGAGCGGCCACTGCATTCCAGTCTGGGTGATGGAGTGAGACTCCAACTCAAAAAAAAAAAGAAAAACATTTGAAACAAAAATTTATAAATGTGATCACTTTGTATTAAATACATTTAATGTGTGCGTGTTGCTTAACTTTCAGCCTAATTTTTTTTCTTAGGAAATATAAAATAAAAATTGATCATTTTCTTGGGTAACAAGGTTTTCCAAGCTGAAAGTTTCATGAAGAGAAATTTCAACTGTGAAGACTTTGGAAAACTCATATATTAAACCAGGAAATTCGTGTGTGTGTGTGTGTGTGTGTGTGA
>NW_007114979.1:0-378 GCF_000164805.1 Carlito syrichta
AATTTTTTAGTTTTTTGTAGAAATGAGGTCTTGCTCTGTTGCACAGGTTGGTCTCAACTTCTCGGCTCAAGCAATCCTCTAGCCTTGGCCTCCCAAAGTGCTGAGGCAGACTCTGTTTCTACAAAAAAACAGAAAACTTGGCCAGATGTGGTGGCTCCTGCCTGTAATCCCAGCACTTTGGGAGGCAGAGACGAGAGGATTGCCTGAGCCCACGGATTTGAGACCAGGCTGGGTAACATGGAGAGACCTCATCTCTAAAACAAATCAAAAAATTAGCTGGTCGTGACCCGCCTGGGCAACTTGGTGAGACCTCATCTCTACAATAAAAAAATTAGCCAGGTGTGGTAGCGCACGCCTGTAATTCCGGCTACTCAGAAG
>NW_007114980.1:0-378 GCF_000164805.1 Carlito syrichta
CCCAGCAGGTAGAGGCTGCGGTGGCCGGGAGCGGCCACTGCACTCCAGTCTGGGTGACTGAGTGAGACTCCAACTCAAAATATTAAAATTAAAATTAAAAAAAGAGAAAGCGTTCTTCAGTGTGGGCTTCTGTACAACGAGTGACAGAATTTCCTTGGGACAGGGTGCTAGCGGGAAACACAGATTTATTTTTCAGTCTCACTCTGTCACCAGGCTGGAGTGCAGTGGCACGCTGCTCACGGCCACTGCGGTCTTGACCTGCTGGGCTCAGGCGATACTTCTGCCTCAACCTTCCAAGTGACTGGAACTACAGGCATGCACCACCACACCCAGCTAATTTTTTTGATTTATTGTAGAGACGAGGTCTCACCAAGTTGC
>NW_007114981.1:0-377 GCF_000164805.1 Carlito syrichta
GCTCAGGTGATCCAACCACCCTGGCCCTCTGAGTGCATGGAACTGAGTGCAGGTGGAACACGCCTGCACCACCACATCTGGCTAATCTTTGATTTACTTTTGATGGCTGGGATGAGGTCTTGCCCCATGTCCCAGGCTGGTGTCAAACCCACAGGCTCAGGCCTCCACTCACCTGGGCTTCCGAAGGGTGGGGATGCCAGTCTGAGACCCTGATCCTGGTCTGTGTTGTGGTGGTGGTGGTGATTGGTATTTTTCTTCTTAGAGTCCCACTCTTTCACCAAGGCTGGTGTGCAGGGACTCGCTTTCAGACACAGCGCCCTCCACCAGTGGGGCTCCAGTGTTCCTCCCACTGCGGCCTCCTGAGTGACCAGAATGAC
>NW_007114982.1:0-377 GCF_000164805.1 Carlito syrichta
CTGGGCAACAGAGTGAGACTCCAACTCAAAAAAAATAAAAATAAAAATAAATAAAGTGTTAATAGAGATCAAGTCCATAATATTTGACCTGACCTTTGCTCTTCGACCTTGGGGAGGTGAGTCTCCTCTTTTTCTCTCTTTCTAATTTAGTTTTAAAATAAACTGCAGTTTCTAATCTAAAAAAACATGACTGACATATATCCTCTGGGCTCTTTAGAACACACACCTGATGGGAAAGGAAAATAAAGAAAAGAAGAAAGTGGCCTCATGATTTCATCCTTCCCTGGTATAATTAGTAAAAGATGAGCCCAAATTACAGCTTTCTAACACACACACACACACACACACACACACACACACACACACACACACACACA
>NW_007114983.1:0-377 GCF_000164805.1 Carlito syrichta
GACCAAGGCCATGGGTAGGGCAAAGAGCCAGTCTATTCAAGGAATGAATTTGTTAATCTAACTGTGAATTCAGGCATCATTAGTCTCCAGTGATCTAAGTCATTAACCATACACCAAAACAGGGAGCCATGGAGACACACTGTATTCAGGGAGCCATTTTGCTCATGACCAAGGAGTGAGCGTGATCTTTCTTTGGATCTTTGCCAGTGAAGGCCAACCAGCTACTGAGCTGCTTTCAATTTATTCCCCAGATGCTTCCGATAGAAAGGCAACCTGACCGCCTTTATTGCTTTTACTGATGGTCGGGCAGTTCTCAATATTTTAATTTGGAGTCATAAGGAAGATAAAATAGTCTGTTGATGTAAAAAAAAAAAAAA
>NW_007114984.1:0-377 GCF_000164805.1 Carlito syrichta
GAGGGGTTGGCGAGCCGGGAAGAAAGGGGAGTGCAAATATTGTGACTGCTGGGTACGGAAACTATCTACGGCGCAGTCGGAGGAGAACCCACTCCAGGCTCTCGGGAGACTGCAGGGAAGCCCAGCGGCCCCTCGCCTGGAGCTGTCACTCTTCCCTGTGACTGCTGCACGGACACCCGTCACTCATTGCTTTTCGATCCTGCGATCGGTGGGGAAACTTGCCCGCTGTGCGCCTTTTATTCCAGAGTTCCCAAGGGCAGGATATTAATTAAGCTGACTGCTTTCTTGGGAAGCTTCAGCTTCGGGAAGTCCTGGGCGGTTGCCACCATTGGGGGGAGAGCGTGAGGGGGATTCTGTCCTCTTCCTTCTTAAGCCCC
>NW_007114985.1:0-377 GCF_000164805.1 Carlito syrichta
AGCAAGTAAGTTATGCAGTGACAGGACCCCACACTTACAGGACCCCACACTTACTTGTTTCAATATTCCATTGTCACTGTCTTACAATTCTTAATACTGGCCGGGCTCAGTGGCTCAACCTGTAATCCCATGCTTTGGGAGGCCAAGGTGAGCGGATTGCCTGAGCCCGTGGGTTCGACACCTGCCTGGGTAACTTGGCAAGACCTCATCTCTACAATAAATTAAAAAAAAAAAAAATTAGCCAAGCGTGGTAGTGCGTGCCTGCAGTTCCAGCTACCTGGAAGGCTGAGACGGAAGGATCGCCAGAGCCCAGCAGGTCGAGGCTGCGGTGTCCGGGAGCGGCCACTGCACTCTAGTCTGGGCGACAGAGTGAGACT
>NW_007114986.1:0-377 GCF_000164805.1 Carlito syrichta
ACCCCACCCCAGCCGAGGCCCTATCCTAGGCGCCGGGCGTCTGTCTGCGTCCCAGCATCTCGCCGCCCCCGCCAACCTCCGCGGGAAGATGCTGCGAGAGGCGCTCCTGGGCCTGCTGCCTCCCGCCAACCCCAGGGACCGAGCGGTGGCCGAGACTGGGGCAGTCCCCACCCCTGCCCCGAGCCCCGGGGGAGCGCAGGGTGGTGGTGATTCAGCAGTGGGAAGGCCCCAGACCCTGGGGAGGGTGGGAAGAGGGGGTGAAGGGGAGCTGGCGTCAGCACCCCGGGGCAAGAAAAGATCAGCAGAGGCGCAGGCGGAGCCGCGGGCCCCAAAAACAGGATGTCGTGTCGTTGTTCCGCACCCGGCGGCTCTGCGCG
>NW_007114987.1:0-377 GCF_000164805.1 Carlito syrichta
GACCTCGTCTCTACAATAAATCAAAAAATTAGCCAGGCGCAGTAGCACGTGCCTGTAGTTCCAGCTACTCGGAAGGCTAAGGCAGAAGGATGACCTGAGTCCAGCAGGTCAACGCTGGGGTGGCCATGAGAGTGCCACTGCACTCCAGCCTGGGTGACAGAGTGAGATTCCAACTCAAAAAAAAAAAAATTCCTGTGGCACAGTGTCCTCTCCCCTCTGGGAGGACTAATGACAAATGGCACATCCTAGACCCTGATGTGCCAGGCATCAATCTAAGTCTTCCATGGACATGGCTCCTCTTGGTCTCTTTTTTTAAAATTTTTTTTTTTAGTTGGAGTCTCACTCTGTCGCCCAGACTGGAGTGCAGTGGCTGCTCC
>NW_007114988.1:0-377 GCF_000164805.1 Carlito syrichta
CCGACAGCAGCAGACCCCGCGGGGTCCCGCGGGGCCTGTTTCGCGTGGGCGCATCCGTGCGTCACTGCTGCCACCCCAGCCCTGCTGTGGCCCTCTGAAGGCACGTCTTGCTCAGGGCTGGGTGCAGAGATGCATTCCCACCGCTTGGGCGTGTGACAGCAGGTCGTTGGCCAGGGGCAGTGAGGGAGAGGAGGCCCGAGGGCGGTGAGGCCGTGGGCGGGCTGCCTGGGCTCACACCATCCCCAGCTCGGGAAGGCACGCGGGCAGGGGCAGGGGCCGGGCCGGTGCTTCCAGAGGAGGAAGTGGGACAGGGGCTCCGGCAGGACACACCCTGTGCACGCGGGAGGCGCGGGCGGTGGGCGGCCGGGACACTGCGG
>NW_007114989.1:0-377 GCF_000164805.1 Carlito syrichta
CCTCCCTAAGTGCTGGGATTGCAGGCATGAGCCACCGCGCCTGGCATCTTAAAGAACAGATTCTTAGCGAGGTACACTTGTAGGCCAAGGGTTGAGAGGGACCTGGACGATGAGAGGGGGACATGTAGACTCTTCTTTCGGAAAGATAGAGGACAGTGATGGGGAGAGGAGATCGTGGGAGAAGGTTAAATTGTCCGTTGCTTCTAGGAAAAGGGAGAGTCGGGTATTTGCAGGCTGAGAAGAGAGAGCAGAGGGAGATGGATGACACAGATGACACAGAAAGGGTCGAATGACTGATGCTGCTTGGTGGGGAAGAGACAGGAAGAGGGAATGAGGTCAGATGTGCAGGCAGGGAGGCTTGGGGAGGAACCGGAGGC
>NW_007114990.1:0-377 GCF_000164805.1 Carlito syrichta
GGTAGCTAGTTAAGTCTGCTGGCTAGTCAGCTGGCTACTTCATTAATTCAGCTACTTATATTAGCTGACTAGGCTGCTGGCTACCTAGGTAGCTAGACAATTAAGTCAGCTGGTTAGCCAGCTGGAGAGCTAGTTAAGTCAGCTAGTTTAGTCAGCTGGCTTAGCAGCTGCATAGCTCATTAAGTCAGCTCGTTAAGTCAGTTGTCTAGCCAGCTGTCTAAAAAATCTAGTTAAATCAGATGGGTAACTAGCTGGCTCGCTAGTTATTTCAGCTAGTTAAGTCCGCTGGCTAGCTGGGAAGCTTGCTAGTTATGTCAGATAGATATGTCAAATAGCTAGCTAATTAAGTCAGCTAGTTAATTCACCTAGTTACAAGA
>NW_007114991.1:0-377 GCF_000164805.1 Carlito syrichta
GCCAAATGGCATAAGCTCTAGAGATCTAATGTATAGCACAACTACTGTAGTTAGCAATACTCTATTGTATGCTTGAAATTTTCTAAAAGAGTAGGTATTAAGTGTACTCATCGTGCATACACACACACACACACACACACACACACACACACACACACACACACACAACACAACAGTGACTATGTGAAGAGCAGAATATGCCCACTAGATTTATTGGAGTAATAATTCATGAAGTGTATGCATATAAAAATGTTACATTGTACATCTTAATTGTACAATTTTCATTAAAAAATCATTAAAAGTGTTTACAACAGAATAATATATATATTTCATAGTGTCTTAGTTGCTTTAATGAAATACTTGAGACTGGATAGCCA
>NW_007114992.1:0-376 GCF_000164805.1 Carlito syrichta
AAAAAAAGAGTCTAACTTCCAGGGTGATGGTATGAGGAGGTGTAGCCTTTGGGAGGTGATTTGGTCATGGAGGTGGACCTCTCATGAATGGGATTAGTGACCTTATAAAAGAGGGCCAGGTGCCGTGGCTCATGCCTATAATCCCAGCACTTTAGGAGGCTGAGGTGAGAGAATTAGCTGAGCCCACAGGTTTGAGACCAGCCTCAGTAACTTGGTGAGACCTCATCTCCACAATAAATCAAAAAATTAGCTGGGCATGGTGGCGCATGCCTGTGGTTCCAGGTACTTGGAAGGCTGAGGTAGAAAGATCACCTGAGCCCAGCAGGTTGAGGCTGCGGTGGCTGTGAGCATGCCACTGCCCTCCAGCCTGGGCAAC
>NW_007114993.1:0-376 GCF_000164805.1 Carlito syrichta
CCGCGGCGGGAGGCGCGGCCCCGGCCCCAGCGACGGCCGGCGAAGCTTCAACAAGTAAGGCGGCCGGGGAGGAGGAGCTTGGGGGGCGGGGGACGCCAGGGCGGCGGGGCCGGTCCCAGCCCCTGCAGGAAAATGCATTTCCTGAGCACCTGCTGCACGCCTGGCGGTCCCCGTCACGTTACGTGCGTTTGGTTGATCTCTTGCTGGAACTGTGTTTCTGAACCTAGTAGGTGCTCAATAACTATAGGAGGAGCGACACACATGCTGTCGGGGCCTTTCCACCAGAGGGTGGGCAGGTGCTAAGGTGTTTCCGGGTGCGGTGGCTCATGCCTGTCATCCCAGCTCTTTGGGAGGCCGAGGCGGGAGGATGGCTTGA
>NW_007114994.1:0-376 GCF_000164805.1 Carlito syrichta
AAGGGAGGGGCCTGCATCGGCGGGAGCGCTCCCAGCGGCAGTCGAGCCTGGGAAGAGAAGGCCCCTTGCAGGCCAGAGTCCTCACAGCTGGGCTGGTGCTCCAAGCCCCAGGTAACCCGGGACCTAGCAAGCGCAGGGTTTGCGGGGAAACGCCAATCCCCCACATCCAACAACGATCCCAGGAGGTGGCAGTCCACGCCTGAGCAAGGGTGCGGGCTCAGGCGACATGCTCCGGGTCGGAGCCCGCGGCCGGCTCAGAGGCAGCTGCCTCCGACCTCTCCCGGTTCGGCGCGGGCTCAGAGGCCGTCGGACCGCTCGCAGCACCTCAGGGGTGCACTCGGTTCAGGATCTACATACAGCGGCGCCTCGGGCTCCC
>NW_007114995.1:0-376 GCF_000164805.1 Carlito syrichta
CCTCAGCCTCCCAAAGGCGTGGGATTACAGACTGAGCCACCGAGCCCGGCTGGGTGAGGTATTTTATAAGCTCTGTTTATAGGGAGCTATAGGAGTGTCTGTTGAGCTTATGCTACACTTTGATTCATGTGGTCTCTTTAGATATTCTATGCTATTTGATGTAGAGTGTATCTCTATTTATATATAATGTAAATACAGATGTTGTTGGTGCTCCAAGGATTAATAGATTCTTTGTTATTTTAAAGGAATCAACGTGTTGTTCTATTTGTATTAAATTAATGGACTGAATCCCTGCACTCCCATAGTTGTGAATAGGATACTGTATTATGTACTAAAACATGAGTTTAGGTTTCTGATTTGCTTTCCCCCCCCCCCC
>NW_007114996.1:0-376 GCF_000164805.1 Carlito syrichta
ACTCACCTCAGCCTCCCAAAGGCGCGGTATTACAGGCTGAGCCACCGAGCCTGGCTGCATCTTTCTTTTTTCACCTATTATATCGTGTTATTGTATATTCCTCATAAATGTTTAAAATAGCCATAATAGAGTAGGCTCGGTGGCTCAGCCTGTAATCCTGCTGTGATTTTGTGAATTGCCTGAGCCCGCGAGTTCGAGACCCACCTGCGCAACTTGGCGAGACTTCATCTCTACAATAAATCAAAAACTCAGCCGGGCACGGTAGCGCGTGCCTGTAATTCCAGCTACTTGGGAGGCTGAGGTGGAAGGATCGCTGGAACCCAGCGGGTCGAGGCTGCAGTGGCCGGGAGTGGCCACTGCACTCCAGTCTGGGCGA
>NW_007114997.1:0-376 GCF_000164805.1 Carlito syrichta
AAATCAAAAATTAGCCGGGCATGGTAGTGCGCGCCTGTAGTTCCAGCTACTTGGAAGGCTCAGGTGGAAGGATCGCTGGAGCCCAGCAGGTCGAGGCTGCAGTGACCAGGAGCATGGCACTGCACTCCAGTCTGGGTGACGGACTGAGACTCCAACTCAAAAAAAAAAAAATTTATTTTATCTTTAAGTTGTGGGGTGCAATTCAGAATTAGATATACAAGTGGTCATCATACAGGTAAAGTTTGAGCCTCCCTTTGGTCACTACTTTGCTTGGTTTGAGATCAGGTACCCTTATTCATGTTATGTGCCCCCCTATAATTATTTCAAAATAAATTTTTTTTTTTTTTTGAGTTGGAGTCTCACTCTGTCGCCCAGA
>NW_007114998.1:0-376 GCF_000164805.1 Carlito syrichta
GCCCCGGCACCCTCGAGGCTGGGCATCCTGCCAGGGCCTGCCTCCGACTCTGGAACTTTCGCTCGGGGACAGCCCCTCCCCACCCGTCCCCGAGGCTGAGGCTGGCGGTGCCCCACGGATGGGGTTGGTGGCTGGGGCTCCGAGGAGGAGGGAGGGAGAGCAGGGTAGGTCTGCCGCCTCCTGTGTGCCTCAGTTTCCTCGCCGCTGAACGGCGACTGCCGGCAGCCCCGGTGGGCTCCTGGGAGGTTAAACGCACTCGCCTTGTGAGGCGGAAGCCTCTGTCCCTCGCCCCCACGGCCTTTGTCCGACCCAGACACACCCCAGCATGGGCAGCAGATCCCAAATGGCCTCTAGGGGGAGCCCCGTTCCCAGTCTC
>NW_007114998.1:636-10725 GCF_000164805.1 Carlito syrichta
CCCCCCCCACAGTCGACCTTGCAGCAGCCCTGCCATCCCCTCTGGTCGGGGCCCAAGGGGTGGAGCTGGGGGCAGTGCCCCACCCGGCCGGGGGTGGAGGCGCCTACCTGCTCCCTGGCAGAGAGGCTGGGCCAGCTGGGACCCCCACCCTCTGCTGCCTGTGGGAGCCTCCCTTGAGAGGCCTGATGCCAGCCTCTGGGCCTCTGGGGGCCTCCGTGTCCCCAAGCCAGGCACTGCCCAGGGACTACAGCCTGGGCTCCCCAAGTGCCTCCAGACAGACTCCCAACATGGCGGCGGCAGCTGGATGAGGGCTGAGCCCTGGGATTCGGGCTCCAGAGGTCACGGGGCCTTGTGACAGCACCTCCCTCCGGTGGTCTCTGGCGGTGCCCCCTGGGGGTTGTCCTTGCCCCCCTCCTCCCCACCCAGTGTCCTCCCAGCACAGTCCCTGCTGATTGCCCCGAATGGGAGGCTGGGCTGGGAGGGGCAGTTCGTGGTTTCTTCACGTTGTTTACGGGGTGTCTAATAAGTGCGGGGCTCTGGCTATAGGCCACATCGGCCGCAAGGCAGGGAGACCTGGAATGCAGCACACACTCTGCCCTCCCGGGACGGCAGGCTGGAGGACAGGGGGCAGGAAGTCACAGGGCAGGACGGGGGCCAGGTGGCCAGGGACACAGGGGACCCCAAGGAGGCGGCATTGGCGTCAAGACCCAAAGCAGGCGAGGGCAGGCAAAGAAACCGCATGTGCAAAGACCCTGGGTGCGAGAAGCCAGCCAGGCCGGGGAGCCCTGAGTGGGTCTGGTGGGAGTGGGGTGACCAGTGGCTGAGCTGCGAATGTGGGGTGAGCGCCCCCTTCAGAGAGACCAGCCGGGCAGCCACTGCCCTGGGCCAGGTGGAAGAGGCTGGTGGTGGGCCTGGGTGACCACGGTGGGAGAGGGCAGGGGGAGGGTGCTGGCTTGGTTCTGGGAGGGGTGGGATGTGGGTGTGATGTCAACAGTGGGGCCCTTGGGGCTGGGGAGAGCGGTGGGTGTGGGGCGGAGAGGGGAGGATCCTTTGTCTCCAGGGTGGCCAGGAGGGGCGCAAGGAGGGGACAGGGAGGAGCACTGGCACCGGACAGTGGCTGAGCAGCTCGGCCCTTCACAGCCCCCACGCTCCCTCTGTTCTCCCCGCCCTCTCCTCCATCCCAGTCACCCGCCCACTTCCCTCTCCCTCCCAGCAGCTCCAAGAGGGCCTCCACCCCTGCCCACACCTTCCAGAACATTCCGTCAGCTTCCTAGCCTCCTTTCACCCAAGATCTGAGGCGCTTTACGGCCTGGACGTGCACATCACCAGGCCAACCTTGACACTTCCTTTGATGGGGGAAGCTGAGGCCCAGGACAGGGTGAGGCTCCCAGTACCTGGCCGGGCCCAGGGGCCCAGTGGCTCCCTCTAGACTTCACACCCTGCCCCCATGGGTGCCAGAAGGGCCCTGTGGCTAACGCTGACCCCCGCCCTTCACGGCCCCGCCCGGGGTCCCTGCCCCAGCAGGGAGGCTGAGAAGACGGCTCCAGGCCCTGGTGTCCATGGCAAGGGCCAGCGCCCTGCTCCCCTCGGCCAGGCAGCCCTGTCACCTCCACCCGGCACAGCCTGGGGCAGGAGCCCGGTGCAGCTGGGAATGCCACCTCCTAGCCGTCCTCCTCTTCCTTATGGAAACTGAGGCTGCCACCTCCCTGCCCACCCCCCCCATGTTCTGTGCCTCTGACAGGCCCGAGTTGTGCCCCACCCCCATCCCCCAAGCAGCAGGAGGAAGTGGACTTGGCACCTGGGCAGCGGGGGCGGGCACTGGAATGACTGGTTTGGGCTCTCAGCCTCCGGGGCCCAGGGCTGGAGGCTGGGCTGCCCATGGAGAGACCCAGGCCCTGAGCCCAGTGAGAGGCTCACGGTCTGAGCCCAGCCCCCCAGGGCCGGGGAGGGCGGAAGTGAGCCACGGCTGTCCAGGGCCCTGGCACCCAAAATGCATCCTAATGTGAACAGGACGCCCCTCTGGACACATCGTGGAGCACCGCTCGGGTCCTCCCGACGCAGCCCCACGGCCATGCCTGTGCCATGGAGACAGGACGCCCCAACTTTTTGGAGGAAATGGGGGGCGGGAGCCCAGTGAGGCAGGGCAGGGATGGAGGGGAGATGGGAACAGAAGGACTCGCCCGGCCCCACATGTCCCAGGGCCACCCCCAGTCCTGAGCAAGGGGCCGACGGGTACGGGATCACTTGAAGCGAGGTGCCTGCTTGTGGGGACCAGGCTCTGGGGGCAGGTGCTGCCCGGGGCAGGGGCTGCTGGGCGCCAGAGGAGGCAGCCGGGCATAGGGGGACAGGCCTGGGAAGGGCCAGTGTGGCACTGAGGGGGTCAGGCCCCAGACCCACCGAGGGATTCAGCCGACGGGGGAGCTGAGGACAGAGAGAAGAGGACAGACGGGCGGACCCCAGGTTCTTGGCCGGGGCAGCCGAGGGGCCGTGCAGCCACTGGGGTAAGGCCCGCGGGCAGATGGTCAGCAGGGAGCGTGGAGTCCAGAACTGGGAGTGCGAGTTTGAGATGCCGTTTGACATCCATGGTCAGTGTCAAGGGGTCTGCAGGCAGGAACCAGCCCAGGCTGTGTGTCACTGAATCCCAGTCACCGGCCTGGGAGGTGGCCGCAGGGAACAGAGGGTGACCCCCGAGAAGCCCAGGCCACATCCAGCTGCCCCGTCTCTGCCGAGGTTCTATGGGTGCCAGTCACACCTGTCTGTTTCCACGTGGTCTGTGGCAGACTCTGTGCTGTGGCAGCAAATCGCTGGGTTCAAGCCACTTAGGCCCAGCGAGGGCCATGCTGAAGAGAGGCAGGTGACCACAGGGGAACCTCCCCTGGCCCCCACATTCGGCGCTGCAGGAAGTCCGCCCTCACCTCCAGTGGCCCAGAGCACGTCACGGGCGCCACTGGGTTGGCAGCTCGGAACTCCAGTCTCGGGAAGTCCTGGAGGGCTCCATCTCTTCCGCAAGGCCTGGTGGGATTCGAGGGCTGGGCTGGGGAGCATCCAGCCATGGTGCCTGGAGGTCAGGGTGTCTCCCGAGGGGACAGAGGCCACCTGCCGGCCCCTAGGCACTAGCTGGCTACTGAGTGGGCTGGGCTCTGTCCCCCCAGCCCCAGCCATGCCCGGTGGGCCCTCGGGTACTCAGCACACGGGGGCTGAACCCTCCCTGGCTGCATCCCACTCCGAGACCACCCACATTGTCTCGGCCCAGCCTGGAAGGGGGTCCAGGAAGCCGGTGCCCTGCTGTGGGTGTCCCCTAACTGTGGCACAACAGCTCCCAGAAGTGACTGAGCAGACTTGTGGAGTGCCCTGGACAGGCTCTGGGACTGGGTGACTCGCAGGGTCAGAGGTGGCCTGTCCAGCCCACAGCTTGTGGTGAGGTTAGAGGCCTGTGTGGTGGGGTGTAGGGGACACAGAGGACTGGAGATTCAGGCTGGAGAGGGCTTGGGTGGCTTCTTGGGGGCCCCAGATGCCAGGAGGAAGCTGGGTCAGGAGCAGCCCTGCCGGATTTTCATTTTCAGACGTGGCTCCAGCCAGCATTGCGGGGTGTGGATCGACTGGGGCAGGGTGACGCTTCCTCCCCAGTTCCAGCCTGGCCGTCCACGGACTCCCTGGAGCCCCCTGCCCCCACCGTCTCATGAGCCCTGTGTCCCTGCCTCATCCCACCAGGCCACAGGATGACCTTGGCACATGCGGTCACCCTCAGAGCCTCAGAGCAGGGAGAGGGTGGCGGCCTGGTGAGGAATCACCACTTCTGAGTTGGGCAGAAGCCCAGATGGACCAGGCAAAAGGGACAGAGCTCCAGGCATGAGTTGGGGGAGACAGTGGCCGCCCACCTCCGTCCTGCCCACATTGTGGTCCCCACCTTAGAGACAGCCTGAGGTGTGGGCGCCAGAGGCCGCCCTGGGCGGTTGACCTACCAAATGTGGGGAGCTAGGCTCCCAAGTCCGGAGGGTGCCTGGTCAGGCAGAGGGTGGTTGTGAGCCTGGCCCTCATTTGCACATAAGGACACACGGTCACCCAGCCCAGGGCCAGGTCCCTAGTCCTCCTCAGTGTCATTTCAGCATCGTCTGTGTCCCCCCATCTGTCCGGTCAAAAGAAGGGGGAAGGGAACACAGCCCCACAAAACCGTACCGCCTTTCTATCGGGGTTCCATTGATCAACAGCATCGTCTGCGCCCACGGGTCTGGGGGACCCTGTATCCGGGCGGGAGTGGGCAGCTCCCCTGCAGGAAGGGTCCACTGTGCATGCTGTGGGCACCCAGGCAGGCGGGGGCCGTGCAACAGACTGCGCTGTTTTCTCTTTATACCAACTTCCTTTCTGGCCTTTTGTTTGGGGGTGCAGATAGAGCCCTGCATCGGGGAGGAGGAGGCAGCCCAGGCCTCTCCAGGGAGCCATGGACCCTGACTCCTTCCTGGGACCTCCAGAGCCCCCCAGGGCTGCACCGGCACTTGGTGGGCCGGCCACCACTCCAGGGACTCCAGGGACAAACTGGATCCGAGGAGGGGCCGGCTCCCTGCCACCCACGCCTGGCTTGTCCCTGGCCTCCCAAAATAGCCGTCCAAGTGGTCTCCTCTGTGCCTGTGCATTCCCAGGGCATCCGCCAGAGAAAGCGGGCTTTGTCCCTGCCCGGCCAGGCCCTGAGCAGTGACGTGCGGGCCTCTGCGGCCAGAGTCCAGAAGAATGGGCCCTTCTTTTGGGGCTGGCCCGGGGGGCCAGGTGTCCCCTCCATGTCTCACGTCAGCTCCTGCCGGAGGGGGGAGGGGCTGCCCTGATACCCGGTATCTTGGGTGGGAGGTGGGAACGCCAGCCCCGCCCATGACCCATGTAGGCCCCGGAGGTCCCAGCCCAAGAAAAGAGGGTGACCACGGCTGGTTCTCCGCGCCAAGAGGTGGCCCCGCTGGCTGCGCTGAGTCTGCATGGCCATGAGTCCCTTCCTGCCTGCGAACTCCTGCCAGGGCTGGCAAGGGTGTGCATTTGTGTGTGTGCATGCGTGGGACTGTACATACACACGCAGAGGACAGTCCTTTCTCTGAACTCCTGGGAAAGGCGTGGTGACGTGAGGCTGGCCTCCGCCCCTACTTGGGTCCTGAGGCCCTGACCAGGGCAGATGTGGGGCTCTGGTGAGGTCCGGAGCAGGACTTGGGCTGTCCACACGAACAACTCACACGCTTATCACTTCACGGTCACTGGGGTCTCGGTGCAGGGCTAACCCAGGCCCACCTGTCCTGGGGGCCAGCTCCTGGCCATCTGGTAAAGCGAGTCCTTCTTAGACCAGGGGCCCAGAGGATGGCATGCCATCTGGGAAGGAAGGTGGGGTCCCTCCAAGAAGGGTCCTTGTAAAATGCATAGGAGTTTGCTTGGCTGCTGAGAGGAAGGCTGTCTCAGCTGTGCACAGGACTGGAGGCCTTACAGCCCAACTCAGTAGGATGTTCTCAATTTCCTCCAGTCTGTCTCAGGGAGGGTCTGCGCCGGCCGTCGGGAGGAAGTGGTGGTGGGTCAGGACAGCCAGTCCCCAGTCGCCGTGACCTTCCAAGCGTCACGGGCCTCTTTCCATGTGGTGACTTACTCAGAAGTGAGTACTGAGGGGACAGCCAGAGTCACAGGCCTTGTTGGTGGCCCTGGGAAGGCAGCCTGGGGGACACACCTGGGCTTTGCGGGGCTCTGGGACCCCGAGAGCCAAAGCCCCCCGGATCCAGCATGCCCAGCCCTGCTAGAAGGCAGGGGGGGCTCCTGATGGGGGGTAGCGCTAAGGGCCAGGCTTGTCTTTGCCTGTGATGGGGAGCTGGCGTGGCTGTCTTCCCCGTGACACAGGGCGGTCCCAGGTCTCTGAAGTCCTCACAGGGACACACACACCAGCCTTGTGCCCTGGGGCCCGGGAGCCACCCGTCCCCAGGGAATCCACTGCCCATCGCAGGCTCTGCCCAGCCCTTCCATCCCCAACCTGCTCCCCCTGCACCTCCTCGGAGGCTGCCAGGGTGGACATCAGGGACGGCGAGAGCACCAGCCCTTCCTCCTCCACCACCAGATAAACACACCCCAAGGGTCCCCGTCCCCACTCTTTGGGTCTTGGGTTGTGGGGACCCGGGTGGTCGGGTCTGGGCTGTTTTCAGTCTTCGAGGTTCTAGTGTGACTGAAGGGACAGGTTGGGGGAGGCAGCAGGGACACCTGTGCCCTGGGCCCCACACCCTGGTGACCAAGGCTGTTTCCCCAGGATTCAGTGCCCAGCCACTCTGGCTGTCGTGGCCAACATCCTGGGAGCGGTCCTCAGCGCCACCTGCATTCCAGCCAGCACCAAAGGGGCCAGTGCCAATGCCCAGGCTCCACTGCCAGGTAAGCCCCACCAGGTAAGCCTTCCCAGGTACACCCCGCCAAGTACGCCCCGCCAGGTACACCCCGCCAGGTACGGCCCGCCAGGTATGCCCCACCAGGTACACCTGGCCAGGTGCTCCACACCAGCTCCTTTCAGTCCCTGGCAGACCTGGCCCTTACCCCACCCTCCCCTGAGTCGTTCCATCCCAGCCTCCGGTCCCAGGTAGAGTTTACCCGCCAAGTAAACTCCCCAGGTGCACCCCAAATACTTGGCGACCAAGAGGCACGAGCGTCTCCCTCTAGCAGCCACATCCAGGGCCTTGAGTTCCCCTTCCTGCTCTCTGTGCCTGCTGCCCCGAGCTCTGAGGCAGCGAGGGCTCTGGGCAGCAGGCACAGAGAGCAGGAAGGGGAACCTGGGGACACTCACACCCTCCCGCCTTCCATGAGTCCCTCCCGGCTGCTGACACCACAGGAGAGACCGTGGGGGCCAGAGGGCTGAGGCCCGAGGCGGGAGAGGCCCGGGAGGCCTGGGGAGGACAGCAAGGTCGTGGGTGCCAGGCTCTTGTGGCTCAGAGCACCCGGCGGTGTGAGGGCACTGTCCGAGGGACCACCGAGGGATGAGGCGACCAGGCTGGCCCAGAGGGTGGGTCCGCTCCAGGGTGCCTGGTATGTGGCAGGGTCTGTCCTGGGTGTCCAGGGACTGGAGGCCAGTCGGGGATGGGGAGACCTGTCTGGACAGTCCTGGGACAGGAGTCTGGGGTGGGATGACCCAGAGAGGGGGGCGTGTGGAGGCCGGGCCTGCCAAGGGACAGGCAGGAAGCCAGCAGGGGAGAAAGGTGGGGAGAATGTAGCCCGGCCCCGTCTCCCCCACCCGCCCTGCCCAAGCCTCAGCTTTCTCTGCCCCAGGGAACTCCATTCCAGAGAGAGACCTGCCATGACAGTCACAGCGAGGGCACGCGTGGGGCCTCTAGGGAGCGACAGGCCTGCAGCCGGGCGGGCTGGTGGGCGTGGGGACCAGGCCACCTCGGGGTGTGACCGGCCTCTTCCGTGCCAGGCAGCCCCCAGGCCCGCGTGTTTGACCTGAAGGCCATCACCCGCCTGCTGCTGCTGCCGGACGTCCTGGGCGTGTTCCTCGTCAAGGTGGTCTCTGGCTTCCCCTCGGGTGAGTCTCCACTGCTGGGGTATTTCGGGCCATGCAGACGTGGTGACTCAGGCATGGGGAAGAGAGGCAAAGGGTGGGGCTCGGCGGCTCAGCCTGTCATCCTAGCACTTTGGGAGGTCGAGGCGAGTGGATGGCCTGAGCCCAACCAGTTCAAGACCCACCCAGGCAACTTGGCAAGACCTCATCTCTACAATAAATCAAAAACTCCAGGCGTGGTAGCGCGCGCCTGTAGTTCTGGCTACTTGGAGGGCTGAGGCGGAAGGATCGCCGGAGCCCAGCAGGTCGAGGCTGCGGTGGCCGGGAGTGTGCCACTGTGCTCCCGTCTAGTGACAGAGTGAGACTCCAACTCAAAAACAAAAGGCAAAGGGACGGTCCTCCCTCGTCCCCCAGCCCCTCCACGTCACAGTCGCCACAAAGCCAGCAGAGGGGTCACTCAAGGAAGAGGGCCTGGGTCAAGTCCTCTGAGGACAGCCTGAGGGACAGAGATGGAAAGTCCAAAAGTAAACACATGAGGCTGGGTGCGGTGGCTGACACCTGTAACCCCCACACTTAGGAGGCCGAGGTGGGAGGATCGCTTGAGCCCAGGAGCTCGAGACCAGCCTGGACAACACAGCAAGACCCCATCTCTATAAAAAACAAAACAAAACAAAAACCATACACATGAACACACGCCTCTGAAGACGCACTTGTCCCAGTCATCTGGCAAGGGACACACAGCCTGTGTCCTGCTCAGTGGACCCTAGGGCATCAGTGGCCCCAGATAGCACAGCCTACCAGTAACCCTGTCCCTCAGACACCCTGTCTGGTGTCATCTAACTGAGATGCCAGGAAGCAGGACAGAGGACAGGCCCTGTCCTTCTATGGGCCCCACCCTCTGTCCTACCCAGCCCACCTAGGCGGGCTTTTGGGTGTCACAGCTAGAAGCCAATCCCCGATTCCAGTCACAGGGACCAGGGGGGCTCTTATAAAACTGAGGGCCACGGGGTGTCTTGGGGCCAGATCCTGCCGTGTGGTCACCCCGGGTCCCCCCTTCCAGCACCTTCCTGCTCACAGCCCACAGCTTAGCAACCCAGGAAGACCCTCGCTGGTCCACCTGGTATCAACACGTGACCTCCCTGACCTGTGATCAAACGCCACCTGGACCTGCTGAGACGGGAGGGGGCTGAGCCCTGCGGCCGGCAGTGAGGGGCCGCCTCTCACCTCCCCCCTTCCCCCCCAGGACTTTTCATGGTCATGTTCTCTGTCATCTGCATGGACTTCTTCCAGCTGGAGGCCGCCCAGGCCGGCTACCTCATGTCCTTCTTTGGGGTCCTGCAGATGGTGAGGAGGAGCACAGGGCCCACTGGGGGGGCAGGGGTCTTTGGCAGGGTGGGCCTCCCCTCTCAGCCCGGTGGACTCAGTTTCCCAAGAGCCCTCATGCCGTCCGCCCCTCCACACCCCTCCCGCCTCTCAGAGCAGCCTCTCTGCCCTCCTTCAAAGCCTCAGCCTCCTCACCCACCCTGAAGCCCGAAGCCTTGTCGCCCCTCACTCCGGCTCACCCTGCCCATGGCCTTGACTCCCATACCTGGGTCTGCACCCGGGCCTCAAGCCCCTGCACCCCCAGCCCATCCGCCCAACCATCTGCCGGGGGGTTCTGTCTGAGAGGGGAGGCTCACCCCGGGTGGAGGCTGGTGGTGAGCCCTTGGCCGCCCGTCCGGCAGCCTGTCAGGGGCCCATGGTCAACAAGTGTACACGCGGGTGCCCGGCAGCGGACGGGCCAGGAAGGGAGAGCCGGCCCCGGGGTGGGCGTGCCGTGGGGACGGGGACCCTGGTTTCTGATGGGCAGCAGGCCGGGGCCCTCAGGAAGCCGTGACCTCACGTGTCAGGGTGCTTAGACGGTGCCGGGCACCTCTGAAGGCCCTGCAGGAGCGGGGCCTGGCATGCAGAGGCCATGTCCTTGTAATACCCCGAGATTGCGACAAGTGTCCTGTCTGCCAGGCCCCAGAGACACCAGCTCCCGGGATGCGCCCACCCCAGCTCCTGAGGGCATCCAGACCAGACCCCACTGGGGACAGGTGGCGACACACGGCCACCCAGGACACAGCCCGACAGCTGCAGCGTGGGAGGGGCTATTCTTGGACCCCCGGGTGGGGGGCGGGAGGTGGGGCTCACCACTCCGGAAGCCTGTGGCATTCCTGGTACCTCCGGGCTAGACTAGACCCTGCAGCCGAAACAGCCCTCCTGGGAAGGACCCCTGCCCACTGTGGTCCGGGAGGGCTCTGCTTGTGGGCCAGAGGAGCCCAAGAAATCAACAGAAAAACAGCCACAGTAGGCTGCTGCGTGGCCCTACTCTGAGCGCGGTGCTGCCGCCCGCCCAGCCTGACCCATCCGAGGCCTGCAGCTCCCTGAAGACCCTCAGGGCGGACACTGGTGGCCCCTGGCCTGCGTTGAGGGAGGGGACGGGGCTGCTGTGGCTGCAGGGGGACCCCCGCCTGAGTCAGGCCTGGGGTGACGACCGACCCTGTGGGGATGCCTCGTGGGACTGGACCTGGGAGAACTGCCTGGGGCTGGGGAGGGAGTCGGGGAATTCCTGA
>NW_007114998.1:10849-13057 GCF_000164805.1 Carlito syrichta
GAGCTGGGGAGGAGGGGGAGCTGGGAGGGGAGCTGGAGGAGGGACTAGGGAGGATGGAGAGGAGGGGAAGCAGAGGCGGTGGGGGGGAGGCTGGGAGGAGGGGCGGGCAGAGGAGCCTGGACCCCTAGTCCAGCCAGGGGCTCTCCCAACTCTGCCTGGGACCCCAGCAGGGAGTCGAGAGCTGGGTTTTGGCTGCAGAGAGAGCCCTGAAGCCTCCTTCCCCAGGCTCGAGGTGGGGGCGTCATCAAGGGGACGTGAGGTGCCAGCGGCAGCCTGATTCCCAAGGGGGCCACAGCACCCCCACGGGCTCCCGGGGGCGGGGCGGGCAGCGCCGCTCCTTGCGAGGGAATGCTCCAGCGAGCTCACAGACCTCATCCCTTGAAGACCCTCCCGTGAGAGCGCCCTGGACTTCAGAGAGGGCTTTGGGGCACGACACTGAGCTACTGAGGCACACAGGGCCTCCCCGCCAGGCCGCCCCGCAGTGACGTCCGCCATGCCCCTGGAGAGAGAGATGGCCCTGGGAGACACACGGCGATGGCTCAGGCCCCAAGTCCAGACAGGGATGGTGTAGGGCTTCAGAGAGGTGGGGTGCTGCTTGGAGGGCGGGGTTGTGAGGGAGGGGCTCCCGTGGGAGCAGAGACTTGGGAGGGGGGTCCCCTCCAGGGCAAAGGCTCTGGGGTGGGAGCTTTCTTGCCACAGCAGCTGAGCCGTCCCGGGGACAGGACCGGGCCCTGAACACAAGGAAAGCGGGGTGTCTTCAAGGCCAAGAACTAGGGTGGCAGGGGCCGTGGGTGGGTCTGAGGGGAGGCAGGATGTTTTAGGCCATCTGGGTGAGGGAAGGGGGAGAGGGCGGGGCCAGGCCAAGGGCAGGGCCAGAGAAAGGAACGTGGGAACCTGCTGGCTACCAGGGGAAGCGTTTTCAAAGTTCTTGGGAAGGCTGAGACGCAAGGCCAGTGCCAGGGCCTTGGATGGGGGGTCTCTGTGTTGGAGTCCTGGGTGCCGGTTTTTGCAGTGCAGTGAGCTCCTCTCAGGTGAATTCCCCAAAGGGAAGCAGGTCAGACAGACCCTTTACGGAACACTTTAGCCGGGCGTGGCGGCGGCTCACGCCCGGAATCCCAGCTGTGGGAGGCCCAGGTGGGAGGGTCACCTCAGCCTGGGAGACCAGCCGGGGCAACATGGCGAGATTTCGTCTCTACAGAAAATCCAAGAATTAGCTGGGCGTGGGTAGGCCCATTACCCAGGAGACTGAGGCAGAAGGATCACTCGAGCCCGGAGGCCGAGGGTGTGGCGAGCCCTGAGTATGTCACCGCACTCCAGCCTGGGTGAAAGGGCGAGACCCCAAGAAGAGAGGGCGAGAGAGAGAAAGAGGGAGAAGGAAGGAAGGAGAAGCCCGGTGCGGTGGCTCAAGCCTGTCATCCCAGCACTCTGGGAGGCCGAGGCGAGAGGATCGCCTGAGTCCAGGGGTTCGAGACCAGTCTGGGCCACTTGGTGAGACCTCGTCTCCACATTAAATCAAAAAGTGAGCCAGGTGTGGTGGCATGTGCCTGTGGTCCCAGCTACTTGGGAGGCTGAGGCGGAAGGACCGCCTGAGCCCAGCAGGTCGAGGCTGTGGCCACCGTGAGCGTGCCCCTGCACCCAGCCTGGGTGACAGAGTGTGATTCCGGCTGAAAGAAAAAAAAGAAAAAGGAAGGAAGGGAGAAAGAGGGAGAGAAGGAAAGAAAGAAAGAAACAGTGTGGTAAAGCCTGAGACTGAGTTCCGGCAAGTGTAGACAAGCGTTTTGAGGACACTCGTTTGACTGCAGTCTCCTCGGACCCGCAGGAAGTGGGAGCCCGGGGGGTCCCCCTGCCCTGGCTCTGCACAGCCAGGCCCACCCTGGCACACCTGGGGTCCCGCTCACTCCAGGCAGATGCCGACCTCAACCCAGAGGGCGCCGACCCGAGCCTGTGGCCATGCCCACTCCCAGGCACGTGGAGCCCCAGCACTCACTGCTTGGGACTGGGGTGGGGGTGCCCAGATCCAAGCCCACCTGGACTGGGAGCAGCCCGCGGGCTGGGCCTGTCCCCCTTCGTCCTGGCCCCGGGGTCCCGGGTGTCTCTGGTGTCTTGGGGAGGGGCGCCCTGTCTCCCCAGGGGCCTCCAAGCTGCCCCAACGTGGTCACCGCCGGCGGGGGGGCCCCAAGGGTGGCACATGCCCAGAAGCCCGCTCCA
>NW_007114998.1:13483-15166 GCF_000164805.1 Carlito syrichta
CCCGCCGCCCCCGCCCCCTTGGCCTTCCCTGGGCCGTGGGACCTGGGCCCCGCCGGGGCCCGCGCAGCCCCCTCAGCGCAGCCCCTGCCTGCCGTCCAGGCAATGATGTCCGGCATCCTCCACTTCTGCCTCCTGGTGCCCGGCCTGGTCTTCAGCCTCTGCACCCTCAACGTGGTCACCGACAGCATGCTGACCAAAGCCGTTTCGGCCTCCGACACGGGTGAGCGCCACAGCCTGGCCTGGAGACAAGCCCCTCCCCAGGAGGCCAGTCGTGCTGCCCAGTGCGGTGGGGTGGGGTGGGGTGCGTGGCCTGGGGGTGGAGTGGGTGGGTGGGTGCTGGGCAGCAGGGTCTCGGGTGAGGACCCGCCTATCACTGAGGCCAGCTGGGGGCCAGGCCCAAGGCGTGGCAGGAGGGCTGCCTAGAGGCGGCAGTCGGCTCTGATGCACAGGCAGGAAGGGGCTCACTGGAGAGCAAGGAAGGCCATCAAGCGGGACAGCTGATGGCGTGTGGACGCGTGGGATGGGAGGCTCCGAGAGCTGTTGGGAAGACCACCCGGGGAGGCGCACACGGCTGGCTCGGGCCTTCTGTGGGCGGGCTGAGGTCTTCCAGGCCTCCCGGGGGCAGGACCAGAAAGCTCAGGGGGCCCAGCTGACCCTCCAACCTCCTGCCTTCCAGGGAGGGGCAGACTGAGGCCAGGGGCTACCTGGGGCCCCCGCGGCTTTCTAAGATGGTGACTTCCTGGTGCTAGGAGGGCTGGGTCAGGAGGGCTTCCTGGAGGAGGCTGGGCTGCACTTTGGAGAGGCCAGGAGGGAGCAGGGAATGTCTCGGTGGGATGAGGGCCTGGCCGGGAGGGGGTCCTGGATGAGCCTTGGGAAGAGCAGGCTGAGGCCTGGGGCCGACACGCCCAGGCACCACCCACAGCTTGGCTCCCAGTGCCAGCTGAAGCTGGGCCCACAGAGGTGGGGTCATGCTCCCCGGTGTCTGCCGGGCATGTGGGAGGCAGGGAAGGGGGCTCTTAAGCCTCCCTGTGGGGACCCTGAGCCAGCTGACGAGGCTGGGGATTCCCAGCTCTGAGAGGCGAGAAGCCCCGGAGCCCGAGACCCTCAGTGCTTGGGGATCAGAACCAGCCACCTTAGGAGCTGAGAATCGGGCAGAGGAGGACCTCTGGCTTCGTGAACATTGCCGTGTCACCCGAGTGGGGACAACATCCCATGCGGCGTCCACAGGCTTGTCCACACCAGGAACAGCTGGACAGGGGGGTCAACCGGCCGGACTGCAGGAGCTATGGGGGAGGGGCCTGGGGAATGGCTGGAGGAGGAACTGATGGCCAGGAGGGCTGAGGGGGCAGCACTGGGGGTGTCGTGCCCACCCTGAGCCCCGGTCCTGGGGCCGTGCTGTCTCAGAGGGCCCCTCCCCGGCCAGGCCCACTCTCCCCACCCATCACCCGCCCCCAGCAGGCGGCATGGCCTGGGAAAGGGCTGTGACGGCCTGCTGGCCAGCTCCCACCCGGCGGCACAGATGCCATCTCCTGGCAGGCCTGGGAGGGCGGGGCCCGCACCGTGACCTGTGGCCCCGTTCCCAGGCTCCTCGTGCCTTTGGGAACTTTCTGGAGCAGGGAGGGGGCCACCCGATGTGGCCTCCCGCAAGGCTGGGTGGTGGCAGGAAGCAGCCCCTGTGGGCGG
>NW_007114999.1:0-376 GCF_000164805.1 Carlito syrichta
GTGGAGTGTGGCCCGCAGAGGGGTGGAAGGTGGGGGTGGCGGGTCTCGGTGTCTGCCTCGTGCCCCTCGTCGTCTTTACGGGATCGAAACAACCTCAGATACCTCAAACTCCGCATTCCAGACCACGACACTGCGGTGAAGGGTCTGAGGGCGGCGGTGGCGTCCGTGGCGTGAGAGATCTGTTGGGCCTTTAGAGCGGCGGAGGTTAAAGATGACGGTGAAAAGTCAAGCCCCGCCCTTGCCGGCCTCTTCGGTCTGAGCAGGGGCGGGATGAAAGCCGTTTCCCAGTGCGGCTCGGCATCAGCCGAGCAGCTTCGGAAGGGATGTTGTCAGCTTACCTGGCCAGCTGCGGTGACGTGTCCTGGTGCTTGCTCCA
>NW_007115000.1:0-376 GCF_000164805.1 Carlito syrichta
CGGGGCGAGGGGGTCCCGGCCCCCTGCCCGAGCCTCCACTTGTGGGAAGAGGCTGTGTTCTACCCTCCTCGCGAAGGAGGCTGTGCAGAGCCATCTCGGGAGGCCTTCGGAGCAGCCCTGCCTCCGGCCCTCAGCCGGCCCTCCTGGGGTGCCGGCGCTCCCTTCCCTTCTCTGCCAGAAGGAGCTGGAGCTGCCTGGTCCCAGGGTGGCCTGAGGAACCCGGGCGGGACTCCCGCGGGCAGCCGGGCTGGGGGGGCCACGGACCCTGCCCCGGCCACTGGGCGGCTGGGGCGCTGGGAGGCACTGCCAGGCCCTGGGCCGGCTGTTGGGGCCAGCCCGCCGCAGGCTCCCGTGCGTTCCCAGCAGCTTCGGGGAA
>NW_007115001.1:0-376 GCF_000164805.1 Carlito syrichta
AAAAAAAAAAAAAAAAAAAGGGGAAAACTAATAAAAAACAATAACTTGAATTAAATAAATGAGCGTCAGGCCAGGCTCAATGGCTCAGCCTGTAACCCCAGCACTTTGGGAGGCCAAGGTGAGTGAATTGCCTGAGCCCGCGGATTCGAGACCAGCCCAGGCAACTTGGTGAGACCTCGTCTCTACAATAAATCAAAATTAACCGGGTGTGATAGCCCACACCTGTAGTTCCAGCTATTTAGAAGGCTGAGGCGGAAGGATCAACAGAGCCCAGCAGGTCGAGCTGTGGTGGCCATAAGTGTGCCACTGCACTCCAGCCTGGGCAATGGAGTAAGACTCCGACTCAAAAAAGAAAAGAAAAGAAAAGAAATGAGCA
>NW_007115002.1:0-376 GCF_000164805.1 Carlito syrichta
AAAAAAAAAAAAAAAAAAAAGAAACTGTATGCAATGCATTGTGTGTACATGTATGTAGCAGGTAGGATGGAGAGGGTTGCTTGTGCCAGCTTATGCCTGGGCCTCAGTTTCCCAGGGACCCCAGCAACTATGACTCAAAGCACCTCCTTCATAAAAAGTCCATAGTGCTATATGTCAGGAAGACTCACCCAACTCTTGGTGAAGAACCATGGCTTGAAGCTCTCCTCCTCATCTCCCGAGTCGCTTTCCTTTTCCACATGATCAACACTGAACAGATGCTGCCTCTCCCTCCTTTCTTTCTCCCTCCCTTTTTCTGTCTTCTTTGCAGCAGTGGGATGCAGGAGAATTTGTTCTAGATTTTTTTTTTTTTTTTTTT
>NW_007115003.1:0-377 GCF_000164805.1 Carlito syrichta
AAAAAAAAAAAAAAAAAAAAAAAACCCACACTGGAAACTCTGATTTTTTTCAGCCTTTCTGTATCTTTGTTGCTGCTAGACTCTTAATTCTGCTTGAGATTATAATATTTGCGTTTGCTCTTATTACACCGATGAAATTCCTTGGAATGCCTACTCACTTTCTCCCTATTCCTTTCATTTGCAGATGAAAGGCAAATGCAGATTTAAAAAAAATAAATAAATACGATGTGGTTAGGACCATTCATCACACTCCCTGTCTGCTGGGTCTTTGTTTCTGTTTCATGCTGTGTGCATTACATTACATTTCTGAACCTGTTGTGAGGGTTCTTTTTTTTAGCATTTTTCTTTTGTAGTTTATTAAAATAAAAATATTTCCA
>NW_007115004.1:0-376 GCF_000164805.1 Carlito syrichta
CAGCTACTTGGAAGGCTGAGGCTGAAGGATCGCCAGAGCCCAGCAGGTCGAGGCTGCGGTTGCTGGGAGCGGCCACTGCACTCCAGTCTGGACAACAGAGTCAGACTCCAACTCAACAACAATAAAAAAAAGACCTTATCAGACAATGTTAGCAATAGTCTCACAGTAAACTCCTACGCACTGGATTTGGATTCATGTTCTCCAATTTATTTCATTTTTATTTTTCTTAAATTTATTCATTTATTACAGAGATGTGGGGCACAAGGGAGGATTTACTACATAAGTAGGTTGCATGCAGGTGAAGTTTGGGATTCTAGATGGCCTCACTCCCAGTAGCGGACAAGGTACCCTTTGTGTTGTCATGTGCCCCTCATCC
>NW_007115005.1:0-376 GCF_000164805.1 Carlito syrichta
CCCAGATTGGAACCCTGGGGGCGGCGGGCGCCTGGAGTGGTGGGGTCGGCCTAAGTCCAGTGTTCCCTCTGACCGCAGGTCCCCCATCAGCAGCCTCCCAGCACTCTTCGACCAGACCGCCTCGGCACCCTGCGGCGCTGAACCGGCGGCCCCAGGGACAACCAACATGGAGCAGCTGCTGGAGAAGCAGGGCGACGGAGAGGCCGGCGTCAACAGTGAGGCGGGGTGGCGCCGGCAGGGAGGCCTGCCCTAGGGCCTTGACGGTCACCCTTCTCCCCGAGGTCCCGAACCCCTCCGCCACCCCGGGCCTCCCCTTTAACCCCGGTTGGGCTGTGCTGCCGACCCCACCCCCTGCGCCCGCCCTTGGCCGTGGGCC
>NW_007115006.1:0-376 GCF_000164805.1 Carlito syrichta
AATAAATCAAAAACTAGCCGGGCATGGTAGCGCACGCCTGTAGTTCTGGCTACTTGGAAGACTGAGGCGGAAGGATCACCAGAGCCCAGCAGGTTGACACTGGGGTGGTCGTGAGCATGCTACGGCACTCCAGGCTGGGCAATGGAGTGAGACTCCAACTCAATAATAATAATAATAAGTAAAACGACAAAATAAGTGAATTGACTAATACATCTCTTAGAAGGCCCAAAATCCGACACAGGCAGCACCGAACGCTGGCAAGGATGTGGGGCTCACAGAGGGTGGGGTGGGTTCTTTGGGCTTCTCCCTAAGATGAATTTTATTTTATTTTATTTTATTTTATTTTATTTTATTTTTGAGTTGGAGTCTCACTCTG
>NW_007115007.1:0-376 GCF_000164805.1 Carlito syrichta
AGGCTGCACATGGCCTATGCCTGTGGCTGGAATGGCATTAGACACCCATCATCTGCACCCCTGTGGTTCCCATGGCTGGAATTTCTAATATGAGGGTCACAAGACTGTTTAAAGATTGACCTGCATCCCCACATCTCTCATAGACAGAGTCTCTGATGTGAGAATCATGGGCTTCTGTTTAAGGATCTGTTAAAGATGCTTTTCAGAGCCCGGGCATGGTGGCTCACGCCTGTAATCCCAGCACTTTGGGAGGGGGAGACTAGAGGATCGCCTGAACCCAGGGATTTGAGACCAGCCTGGGCAACTTGGCAAGACCTCATCTCTACAATAAATCAAAAAAATTAGCTGGGTGTGGTAGCACACACCTGTAGTTCCA
>NW_007115008.1:0-376 GCF_000164805.1 Carlito syrichta
AAAAAAAAAAAAAAACAAACAAACAACTTCCAGCATTGCCACCATGCCCTCAATCAAAAGCACACCCCCTAAAGTTTTATTTCTTTTTCATTATATACTCTTTCTTTTTCACTGAAAAAAAAAAAAAGAAAGTAAATAAATGTTTTCCCCTTCAGGAATACCTTGGAAGCATTCAGGAATAGGAATAAAGAGCATGGGCTTCTGAGTGAGAAAGAATCAGGTTCAAATCCTAACTCTGCCACTTAAGAAAGTGATTATGCCCCCTCTAAACCTCAGTTTCTGTGGTATGGAGATAATAATAACTGCATCAATTAGTTGGGCGTGGTAGCACACGCCTGTAGTTCCAACTACTTGGAAGGCTGAGGTGGAAGGATCG
>NW_007115009.1:0-375 GCF_000164805.1 Carlito syrichta
AAAAAAAAAAAAAAAAAAAAAATCCCTACCATTTCCAGAAAGAACACAGCCCTGTTGGCCCTTCGATTATAGCCAAGTGAGTTATTTTAGATCTTTCACAGAACTGTAAGAGATTTGTATCTTTTTAAGCCACAGATTTTATGGTATTTTAAAATTGTTGAATTTACACATAATTTTAAGTATTTGTTGGGTCCATAACGATGTCTTGATACAGTGTATAGTAATAAAAGCAGGGTCATTGTCTTATCTATTACCTCCAACATTGATCATTTATGCTGGGAATATTCAAAATCCTGTCTTCTAGCTGCTTAAAAATCGGTGGCTCAGCCTGTAATCCCGCGGCTTTGGGAGGCTGAGGTGAGTGGATTGCCTGAG
>NW_007115010.1:0-375 GCF_000164805.1 Carlito syrichta
CCAGACTTATTTTCTCCCTATTTCTCAGAACTCCAACAATCTCCACCACTCAAGCCATGCCAGATTACACAGAAGATTCTAACTACATTGTACAATTTTATGTCTCTGGCAAATTTTTCAGATGTGTCCTTCTTACTCCCTACTCTGCCTGTCAGTTATTTTTCAACATTCATTTTCCATTTTTCTATATCAGTTTATGGATATTTTCATTATCATTCATTATAAAAATAATTGTTTATTTTTAGATTATAGCCTTTTTGAAGACAAACTTCATCCTATTCCTCCTCACAGCATCCATTACATTCTCCATACCAAAGAAAGAAAGAAAAAGGGAAAAAAGGAAAAAAAAATTTTCATAGTCGGGCACAGTGGCTC
>NW_007115011.1:0-375 GCF_000164805.1 Carlito syrichta
AGAGTCTCATTCTGTTGCCCAAGCTGGAGTTCAGTGGCAGGCTCACAGCAACCACAGCCTTGACCTGCTGGTGCTCAGGTGACCCTTCTACCTCAATCTTGCAAGTAGCTGGGACCATAGGCGTGCATCACCATACCCAGTTAATTTTTTGATTTATTGCAGAGACAAGGTCTCGCCAAGGTCCTCAGGCTCGATCCTGCAGGCTCAGTCAATCCACTTGCCTCGGCCTAACAAAGTGCTGAGCCACCAAACCCAGCCTAATTTTACTTTTTAAAATGAGTTGAAGCCGGGTTCGGTGGCTCAGCCTGTAATCCCGCGCCTTTGGGAGGCTGAGGTGAGTGCATTGCCTGAGCCCACGGGTTCGAGACCCGCCTG
>NW_007115012.1:0-375 GCF_000164805.1 Carlito syrichta
CCCCTGCATTCCCTATCCATGCCCCCAGGCCTCCCGCCACAGCCGCCAGCCCACCCAGGACCCTACCTGCACATCGCCCCAGCACCTCAGGACCATCCGAGACACGTACCAGTTTGGGGGTCCCCTGTCCAGTCACCTGGAGTTTGTGGGCATCCTGACCCCCCCCAGGAACTGGTAAGGCCAGCCCGGGCCAGGGTGGGCATGGAGGGGCTGCCCAGACTGACACCCCGCTCGGCTTCCAGGCCCCATCTCTCGATGCGTGTCTACCCCCGAGCCCCCCAAGGCCTCCTGCTCTTCGCTGCCCCCCAGATGACCAGCGGCCCCTCCCTGGCACTGTTCCTGCACCCTGGACACTTTGTTGCTCAGATAGAAGGC
>NW_007115013.1:0-375 GCF_000164805.1 Carlito syrichta
CGGCTCATTTTGATTTACTGTAGAGATGAGGTCTCGCCAAGTTGCCCAGGTGGGTCTCGAGGGAAGAATTCTTAGCAGAAGGAATTGAACAATAAGCTGTGGCTTTGCACTGGATTTTGTGAGGGGTTAAAAACTGCTGTGGTTTCTGAGTAGGGAGGGACTGTCTCACTTGGGTTTTTCAGGAGTTCGCTCTAGCTGTCCAGAGGGAAGATGGAGGGAGTGGAAAAGGAAGCAGAGGCCATCAGCTGGGGGAAACACAGGTCACCTGAGGTGCCGAGGTGGACATCCAGGGAGGGGCTTGCTGGACCAAGGAACGGTCTCCGTGGAGTAGCTGCCATTGGGTCCTGCCACATGGTCCTGGACCAGTGGCAGCCC
>NW_007115014.1:0-375 GCF_000164805.1 Carlito syrichta
GGCAACAGTGAGACTCCAACTCAAAAAAAAAAAAAAAAAGAAGGGACTGACACATATTTGAGACTGCTCAGATTATTAGAAATGAATGAATAAATAAGGAAGCAGAGGGAAGAAATGAATGAGTGGGAAAAGGCATCAGTTTTCTGTGGATAGTTGGCGATTTTGCTCACCTTTAAGAACATCTCCAGCATAACCTCACCATTGTGGATGCATGACTTGAGAACATCTGGAATATTAGGACCCTGAAGAATATACTGAGAAGAGAACACCTACCAGAAATAAAAATCTTTTATTTTATTTTTATTTTTATTTTCTTGAGTTGGAGTCTCAGTCGCCCAGACTGGAGTGCAGTGGCCGCTCCCGGCCACCACAGCC
>NW_007115015.1:0-375 GCF_000164805.1 Carlito syrichta
CACACTCTCACTCACACACACACACACATACACACACACACAGACACACACACACACCCACACGCGCGCACACACACACGCTCACACACACCACCCCTTCCGATTGGCTCGGGCGAGCTGGGGGGGCGGGAGCAGGCTCACGCGGCGCTTCTGCCCATTGGTCGACGAGGCAAACACGTGGCGGGCCCGCGAGCGGCCCGCTGGGACTTGTAGTTTTCTTGAGGAGGTGCGGTGTGGAGGGGGCGGGGCGAGGTGCGTTTGTGATGCTGATTGACTAGGGGTGAGCGCAGGAGGCGCGCAGCGGCGACGGCGCGCCGTTGGTGTCATGCGGAAGATGGCGGCGTCCAGGGGCGGATGAAGGCTCTGGGGAGAGAG
>NW_007115016.1:0-375 GCF_000164805.1 Carlito syrichta
CGAAGGGAGCCAGGCCTCGCTGGCCCCCCACAGCCCGGAAACGCTTCTCTTTTCTGACCCTCGCCCCCCGGGCAGGGAGAGGCAGGAAGCTGCGGTGGAGACAGACTGGGTCCGAACCCACGCTCCCGGAAGGGCAGGGCGACCTTGACCGAGTCGCCTCACCCCTCCGGGCCTCGTCCGTCAAGCAAGGATGACGCGGTCCCCACCGGGAGGCTTGCCTGCAGACGCGAGGAGATACTGGCTGGCAGGTGTCGGGAACAGCGCCAGGCACAGAGTGGCGCTGGCGACGGTTGCTACGGGAGCGCCTGGCGCCCGGGCCTCTTCCCTGCCGGCTGCCTCTCGGGAGAGGGGAGGCGGGGCTGGCCCGGGCGCCGG
>NW_007115016.1:1157-2678 GCF_000164805.1 Carlito syrichta
TCCGTCCTGAGGCCTGTCCTCGGCCTCCTCCCGCCCGGCCTCTGGGTGCAGGGTGCAGGGGTCGGCCCCCCTGGGCTGCAAGACCGTGACCCAGCCCCTGCCAAGTCTCCCACCTAATCCCCCGTCCACAGATGCACCTGCCATTCCCCCCACTGCCACACGCTGCTGCCCACGAGGGCAGAGAGAGAGGCTCGGTCTCCCGCCAAGGACAAGGTTCGGGGAAAGGGCTGCCAGTGCTGTCCACGCTCAGGCCTGGGACACTCACACGGAGCCCGGCTGGGCTCGGGGTCTCAGCTTGCAGCCAGAGGCCCGAATCTCTGGCTTGTGTGGTCTCAGAAACCTGCCCCGGGCCCAGCACATCAGCTGCTGGTGATTCCTCTCTTTTGCTTTTCTAGAACTCTCTAGAGTGTCCTCAGATTCACTGGCGTTTCGGTTCTGAGTCCCCTGCCAGACACAGAACCTTGGTGAGCCCGGAGTTCTCACTGTCCCCCTACCCTGCCAGGGCTGAGCCTACGGGCAGCCCTCCCGGGGGTGACTCTGTCCACCTCCTCAGTCCAGGGTCCTTGGCAGGGCCCCAAGCTGCCCCTGGCCTCATCTGCCCTCAGGTCTTGCTTCAGCCACACCGGCGGCTTCTTTTCTGCTCCCAAAACACACGGAGCAAGCGCTCATGGTCACAGGCACTTATTTAGCACTTACTGTATGCCAAAGTCCTTTATATGCATCAACTCACACCAGCCCTTTGAGGAAGGGGCTGTCACGAATCCTACTTTACAGAGGAGGAAGCAGTTCTTCTGGGGAACCCTGAGGTTCAGACAGTGCTCAGAGTCACGCACCTGAGGAGTGAGGCAGCTGGGGCATTTATCACTCAATCCCCACCTGCCATCAGCTAGGGCATTGAATGCTCCAGCAGCTGGGCTTTCCCTGAGCAGGCTTGGTGAACACCAGAAACATCCACTTTCTGCACATTCCTGTCTGGAATGCTCCAGAACTTTGGCAGCCATCTTGGCACCACAGGGAAAGGTAAGAGAACCACTGAGACCCTGACGCAGCCCAGCGGCCAACCTTATTTTCACACCCACTTCTGCTTGCTCCTCGCTGGTGTGTAGGAAAGCAATGGGCTTTTGTATATTTGTCTTGTATCCAGCAACCTCGCCATAAGAGCGTGTTCATTCTAGAGCATTTCATCATTGTTGTGAGTCCTTTGGGATTTTCTACATAGGCAATCACGTTGCCGGTGAAGAAAAACAGCTTTATTTCTTCCTTTCCTGTCTGTAGACTTTCATTTCCTGACTTGTCTCATTGCACAAGCTGGGATTTCCAGTGTGGCGCGAAAAGGAGCAGGGAGAGGGGACAGGCTTTCCTCGTTCCTGCCCTGAGGGAAGGACTCTAGCCTCTCATCCCCACCACAAGGCGTTCCCCTCACTGTCCTGTGAGATGTTCCCTGCAGGACTTTCTTTGCTTTTCTTTTTTTTTTTGAGTTGGAGTCTCACTCCGTCGCCCAGACTGGAGTGCAGTGGCCGT
>NW_007115016.1:2830-5092 GCF_000164805.1 Carlito syrichta
TCAGGTGATCCTTCTGCCTCAGCCTTCCAGGTAGCTGGAACCACAGGCATGCACCACTGCATCTTGCTAATTTTTTTATTTGTTGGAGAGTCAAGGTCTCGCCAGGTTGCCCAGGCTGGTCTCAAACCCCTGGACTCAGATAATCCTCTCGCCTCAGCTTCCCAAAGCGCTGAGATTACAGGCATGAGTCACCATGTCCTGCCCTCCTGCAGGACTTTCATAGATGCTCTTTGTCAAGCTGAGGAAGCGCCTCTGTATTCCTGGTTTGCTGAGAGTTTCTGCCGTGGATACGTTTTGAAGTTTGCCAAATGCTTTTTATACACCTATTGATGGGGTCATATGATTTTTAGACAGGCTTCTCTTTAGAGGAGGAAAGCACCTGCTTGTCCAGGCCACTGACAGCCCAGCGTCCAACCACGCTCAACAGCATGCACGCCTGACTGCCAGGAGGGGAGAAGACCGAGCCTGTGGTCAGAGCTGCCTTTCCAACTCATGTCCTCGTGGCCGCGTTCATTTCCTGTGGCCGTCATGACCGCAGCAGAAGTGCAGGCCGAAGTCTCAGACTGGGGTATCCTGCGAGGGTCCGGCCAGGGTCTCTCACTTCGGGTGGTTTGTGGGCGACCTTGGGCGACCCTTGGCTTGGGCTGTGTCACCCTGATCCTTGCTCCTGTGTCTGCGTGGCTCTCTCCCCATGTGTCAAAATGCCCCCTTTTACGAGGGCACCGGTCCTTTTGGATTTAGGGACCCGCCCCAGTGTGACCTCATTTGAACTCATGACGCTTGCAGTGACCCTGCTTCCAGGTAAGATCACGTTCTGAGGCTGGGGGTTGGGTTAGGACTTCGACGACAGGCCAGGGAGGTTTTCTTTGTAAGATCGGGAGTCCTGTGGGCACTGGGTGGCCGGCAGAAAAGGCCAGGGGGAGGCCCTATCCAAGGCCGAGAGGGGACAGGAGGCCTCCTGTGTGTGGCTTCAGGGAGGCCGACGGGAGACCCACGGCCCGGGGATAGGACCTGGCCTGCCCGGCCACCCCGGGGCCCACACGGGGTCCTCTGAGGCCTCCTCCTTCCGGGCACTGTCTGAACAGGCGGGGAAGGGTGCAGAGTGGCCCCGCGCCCATCCCGTGGCCAGGCCGGGCTCCCGCCCTCCTGCTGGGCTGACCTTCCGCGGCGGCCTCGGGCTCAACAAGGGCCGAGTGTGTTTTTCCCGGGGAGGACTTGGCCGGGGCTCGCGGCAGCCTGGCTCAGACAGGAGGCCTTTGAGGGCGGATGAATTGAGCCAATGTCTCTGCCAGCGGAGGGTGAGCGGGGGCGGGGCGGGCTCGGCTTCCAGAGGCCTCTCGTCCGGGGCGGGAGGGGCGGGAGGGCGCGCAGCCCAGCGATGTGCAGCCTTGGCCAAGCATGCCGCGTGCAGGGACCCGAGGGTGGGTGGTCCTGGCCGGTCCTGACCAGCGTCTTCAACGTTTAACAATGATGCATCTATTTTATCGTGTGCTGGATTAGATACAGGCGGCCCATTCACTGACGCTGCCTCGGACTGCCCGGTGCGACCGCTGTTGAAATGCGCAGGGGGATCCTGGAAACCGCCCCCACATCTGTCAGGAGGCCAGCAGTTCAGTGAATATAGGACGCCCCCGCAGGGGAAACCTACACAGCCATGAACATAACCCGTCCTGGGCCACACCCAAGCAGATCCACAGAGATTGTGTGGGTGGGCTGATAGAGGCCTGCTCGTCACGGGAGCAGGCCTCAGGAGAGAGGCCTAGTGGTGGTGCACACCTGCAATCCCAGCACGCTGGGAGGCCGAGGCAGGAGGATCGCTTGAGCCCAGGAGGCTGAGACCAGCCTGGGCAACTTGGCAAGACGTCTTCTCCTCAAAAAATGTTAAAGATTGGCCTGTAGTTCTGACCACTTGGAAGGCTGAGCCCAGCAGGTCGATGCTGGGGTGGCCGTGAGCATACCACTTCCCTCCAGCCTGGACAATGAAGTGAGACTCCAACTCAAAAAAAAAAAACAAAACCGCTTGGCTGGGTGTGGTGGCATGCACCTGGAGTCGCAGCTACTCAGGAGGCTGAGGCAGGAGGATCACCGGAGCCCAGGAGGCTGAGGCTGCGGTGAGCCGTGATCGTGCCCCTGCACTCCAGCCCGGGCGACAGAGCGAGACCTCAACCCACACAGTATAAAAGAAAAAGAAAGCCGGGCTCGGTGGCTCAGCCTGTCATCCCGCGCCTTTGGGAGGCTGAGGTGAGTGGATTGCCTGAGCCC
>NW_007115017.1:0-375 GCF_000164805.1 Carlito syrichta
CCTCTACAAAAAAAAAAAAAAATTAACAATTAGCCAGGTGTGGTGATGGGCGCCTGTAGTCCCAGCTACTCAGGAGGCTGAAGCAGGAGAATCACTCTAGTCCAGGAGTCAAAGTTGGGGCGGGCCATAATCATGCCACTGTACACCAGCCTGGGTGACAGAGTGAGAGCTAAACTCAAGGGAAAAAAAGAAAAGAAAAATGTATCTAGGCACAATAGCTCATGCCTGTAATCCCAGCACTTTGGGAGGCCGAGGTGAGAGGACTGCCTGAGCCCAGGGTTCGAGACCAGCCTGGGCAACATGGCGAGACCTCAACTCTACAATAAATCAAAAAATTAGCCAGGCATGGTGGCACACACCTGTAGTCCCAGCTAC
>NW_007115018.1:0-375 GCF_000164805.1 Carlito syrichta
CCCGCGGGGGATCCCGGCCTCCTCCACCGTCCCCTCCCGCGGGGGACTCCCGGCTCTCCACTGGCCCCTCCCACGGGGGACCCCGGCCCCTCCAATGGCCCCTCCCGAGGAGGACCCCGGCCCCCCCACTTCCCCTCTCACAGGGACCTCGGGCCTTCCACTAGCCCCTTCCGCTGGCATCCTGGCCACGTCCCCTCTACTGGCCCCTCCCATGGGGCACTCCAGCCCCTCCATGGGCCCCTCCCGCGAGGGACCCCTGGCCCCTCCACTTCCCCTCCCGCGGGGACCCCGGGCCCTCCACTCGCCCCTCCCGCTGGCACCCTGGTCGCCTCACCTCCCGGCCAGTCCCGGGAACCCCTGCCTCACCCGCATGCG
>NW_007115019.1:0-375 GCF_000164805.1 Carlito syrichta
AGTCTGGGCAACAGAGTGAGACTTCAACTCAAAAAAAAAAAAAAGTTGCACAGTTTCTTACAAGGAATGCTGCAACTTAAAGAATGAATCTCTCAGTATCTTCAATTTCATCAGTGGAAAAGAAGTAGAAGACAGAATGTATTTTGTAATAGATCTCAACACACAGTAGATTTATTACCATCAATCCCACGTAATAAGTCAGTCTATTTTTTAAACAATTTTCAAGAGTAAAACAAGTTGGATAGTACAAAAAATTTCATTAAAATGCCCAGTATTGCCGGGCTCAGTGGCTCAGCCTGTAATCCCACGCCTTTGGGAGGCTGAGGTGAGTGAATTGCCTGAGTCCGCGGGTTTGAGACCCGCCTGGGCAGCGAG
>NW_007115020.1:0-375 GCF_000164805.1 Carlito syrichta
GCCACTGCACTCCAGTCTGGGCGACAGAGTGAGACTCCAACTCAAAAAAAAAAGATGCAAATAATAGACATTAAGAGCCAGGCACAGTGACTCTCACCTGTAATCCCAGCACTTTGAAAGGCAGAGGTGAGAGGATTGCCAGAGCCCAGAGGTTCAAGACTAGTTTGAGTAACATGGAAAAATATCATTTCTACAATAAATCAAACAAATTAGTTGGGCATGGTGGCACATGCCTGCAGTTCCAGCTACTTGGAAGACTGACACAGAAGGATCGCCCGAGCCCAACAGACTGAGGGTGAAGTGGCTGTGAACATGCCACTGCACTCCAGCCTGAGTGGCAGAGTGAGACTGCAACTCAAAAAAAAAAAAAAAAAA
>NW_007115021.1:0-375 GCF_000164805.1 Carlito syrichta
CTTTCTTTCTTTCTTTCTTTCTTTCTTTCTTTCTTTCTTTCTTTCTTTCTTTCTATCTGTCTTTTCTTTCCTCACTAGGTTACCCAGGCTGCTCTCTAACCGCCCAAATCAGGCCAATCTCTAGACCTGGACCTCCCAAACTACTGTGATCACAGTCCCTCCATTTGGATGACATCCTGGTCTTCCTGCCTGGTCTTGAGCTCTGGGCCAGAGGTGATCCTTCTGCTGAGGCCTGGCCTCACCCAAAGTTTGCAGAGTTTTGCTTAAGGTTGAGATGGAGGATTATTGTGATGTCCAGCCTGGTCTCGAGCTCCCCAGATCTGGCCATTGTCCCTTCTTGGCCTCCCCAAGTGCTGAGGAGACAGGCGTGTGTCA
>NW_007115022.1:0-390 GCF_000164805.1 Carlito syrichta
CAAAAAAAAAAAAAAAAGAACAGTGGCCACAGAGGACGTGGACGAGGGGAGGAAGCGAGAACAGCAGAAGAGAGCTCATCAAGCGTACTAAGTGAAAGGGTTAAGGCCAGCAGGATGGCACACCCTGCAATCCCAGCTACTAGAGACTGAGGCTCACTTGAGCCTAGGAGTTCATGGCACAGTGCGTGATGATCATGCCTGTGCATAGCCACTGCACTCCAGCCTGGGCAACATAGCGCAACTCCATCTCTTAAAAATAAAAAGAAGCCAGGCTCGGTGACTCAGCCTGTAATCCCGCGCCTTTGGGAGGCTGGGGTGAGTAGATTGCCTGAGCCCACAGGTTCGAGACCCGCCTGGGCAGCGAGACCTCATCTCTACAATAAATCAAAA
>NW_007115022.1:1226-5063 GCF_000164805.1 Carlito syrichta
TCTCACTCTGTCGCCCAGATTGGAGTGCAGTGGCCGCTCCGGGCCACCGCAGCCTCGCCCTGCAGGTTCCGGTGATCCTTCCGCCTCAGCCTTCCAAGTAGCCAGAATTACAAGCATGCGCTACTACACCCGGCTGATTTTTGATTTATTGTAAAGATGAGGTCTTGCTGCCCAGGTGGATCTCGAACCCGCGGGCTCAGGCAATCCACTCACTTCAGCCTCCCAAAAGCGCGGGATTATAGGCTAAGCCACCGAGCCCGGCTGAGTATTTACATTTCTAACTGGAGACAAAAACCATCAAGGTAGAAATTCAAACATTAGCACACCAATGGAAGACATTTTCTTGGTAGAGGCAACTTACTGTTGCTAAAGCCACCCCATGTGGACACCACTTACTCAGATACACAAAAGAGAGTCACTCAGTGATCATGAGGCCTGGTTTGACGTTAAGGTCCCTGTCTGAAGTGCCTTTTATGATTAGGGAAGTCTGAATCATTCTCAGGCTTCTTCCATTACATTTCTGAGTCATTTCCTTTTCCACTGACCCTAACTGGGTGCAACCACATACAAGAAGTAGCCAAAAGTGCAGTTTGAGAATGACAGGGACATAAGAGATCATTGGGTTTGGCGTGCTTGTTTTGCAAGTAGTGAAGTCAAGGCCAGGAGATCATATCATGCCTTTTGCCTGCTGTGCAACCTTGTCAGGCAGCTTTTTCTGGACCCAAGAAGGTAGAGGAAAATATCCTCCTCTTCTCTAGGAGCAGCCAATTTCATAAACTGGCTTGGGTTTATTTTCATTAGAAGTAAAGTAAATACAGGCCGGGCGTGGTGGCTCACACCTGTAATCCCAGCACTTTGGGAGGCTGGGGAGAGAGGACTGCCTGAGGGCAGGGGTTCAAGACCAGCCTGGGCAACTTGGTGAGACCTTGTCTCTACAATAAATAAAAAAATTAGCCACGCATGGTGGTGTGCGCCTATAGTTCCAGCTACTTGGAAAGCTGAGGTGGAAGGATCATCTGAGCCCAGCAGATCGAGGCTGTGATGGCCGTGAGCATGTTACTGTACTCCAGTCTGGGCGACAGAGTGAGACTCCAACTCAAAAAAAAAAAAAAAATGTAAAGTAAATACTTAGTCTGGAAGGCTGAGAAGAGCTCAGGGCCCAGGGGGCAAGCAGGCCTCTGTGGCATCCCCTTCAAGTAGTTTGATCTATCACCCACGTTCCAGCATGAACCACGGACCTGTAGGACCAGCATCTCTTAACTCAGGCATCTTGAGCTTGGAGCAATTGACATTTTGGGCCAGGTAATTTCTTGTTGGGGGGCTGCCTTGTGCATTTCGGGGCATTTAACAGCATCTTTTCCTCCACCCATTAGTTACTTAGTCGGGAGGATCCAAAAAAGGCCCCAGAGGTTGCTGAATGCCCCCTGGAGTTCCCTGGTTGAGAACCATGTACTGACTAAGGAAAGGGCTCTTGTGACTCAGGCCTGGGCCACTTAGCCTCCCAGTGGTGCCTGTTCGTCCTCCTGCTCCCCTGGGCCTGGCCACTCTCCCCATTTCCTCTGGGGCTACCATCCTCCATCAGATGGGACCCTCCAGCCTCTCTGTACTCTCAGTACCCATGAAAGTGGCACCTGGGGTGAAAATGGGAAGCAAAAGCGTCTACCTTCCCCTCCTGCACCAAGGGGATCCCCGGATTGGATAGGAATTTACATAACTGGTCAAAATAAGACTAAGTGTGTGCAGGACCCAGCTCTCAACTGCGACTGCTGTCAATGAAGGAAAGATCAGGGCCGTAAGCCTTTTCTTGCCTTGAGGGAGGGGGCCAGATGAGGACATGCCAGGGAGTCTGCTTTTTTTTGCACAATTTCCCCTTGACTCAGCGGTCCCACTTCCCATCCCCAACCCACACTCGACCTCACCAGTGCCCACATTTTTTTTTTTTGAGTCAGAGTCTCACTGTCGCCCAGGCAGGAGTTCAGTGGTGTGCTCACAGCCACCACAGCCTCAACGTACTGGGCTCAGGCGATTCTTCCAGCTTCGCCTTCGAAGTAGCTGGAACCACGGGTGTGCACCACCATGCCCAGCTAATTTTTATTTATTATGGAGACGAGGCCTTGCCATGTTGCTCATGCCGATCTCAAAGCCCTGATCTCAGGCAGTCCTTTCACCACCTCCTCCCAAGTGCTGGAATTACACGCCCACATCAGTACCCACATTTAGACACTGCAAGCCTGTGCAGTCACAGAAAAACAGAACCAGATGATTGCTATGGAGACTTCTTTAAATACACACCTAGACACGGCCCATGCTGAGGGATAGGTGAACACAGTCCTTGAGGGGCCCTGCATTTTTCTTCCTCTTGGTTTGCTGTTTCCCCAGCGCTTCTGTTCTCCCTGCACTTCCAGGCTTCTCACTTTCGCCCCAGAAGCCACTTCCCACCCACCACATTGTTCTTAAACATTGCTTTTGCCCGGGACATCAGTTTAAGAACAGAATTATTTAACCTTTTGAGACTCAGTCCCTTCATCTATAATATGGGGATAATGACAATACAGACTTCATATGACTTTTGTTAGAATTAAATTTTAAAAACTGACAAAAAGACTTGTATCATGGCTGGCAAAGTAGGCACTCAAATGGAATGTGTTCTTATGCTAAAATAAAATCGTAGAGTTGGGCATGGTGGTGTGTGCCTGTAATCCCTGAGGCAGGAGGACCCCTTGAACCCACAAGTTTAAGACCAGCCTAGGCAACATAGCAAAACCTCATCTCAAAAAAAAAAAAAAAAACTCTTCTCTGAGGCACCTGGGAACCAACCACTGGTGCCCTGGGAAATCTCCACTTATGCCTCCTCTCTGACAGTAAGAAAAAGCTTTGTAGGAGTGTTCCTCCGCCTGGGGAGTGAGGGGACAACTGTGGCAGAGCCCCATGTCTTTGTTTTGTCTTTGTTATTCTCACCTGGAAAGCTCTTTTAGGGAAAGAATCTAGGCATATGATCTCCTTTCTGCAATTTAAAATGAAAGCCACAGGGAACAGAAGACAGGACACAAAATCATCTTTGCCTGGCTGAAGTGGAACAGGATAAAGGAAGCAGGATGCTCGCTGGGCTTCCGCCGCCCTCCTTCAGCAGATCCTATCAAGAGGTGGGCTGGGGCGTGTCCCAGGCTTGCCCTACTGAAGTATCTGGGTGATATCTATTGCATTTTGGGGGAAGAAAAAAACCCTCATATTTTCTTTTCTTTTTTTAAGTTTTAAAACAAAGTTTATTAGAGAAAGAAGAGAGGAAAGAAAGGGAGACATGCCAGAGCTGGCAAGGGTGAGAGAAATCACCAAAATTCATATTTTCTTTCATTGTTTTTGAGTCAGAGTCTCACTGTCACCCAGGCTGGAATGCAGTGGCACACTTTTAGCCACCACAGCCTCAGTCTGCTGGGCTCAGGCGATCCTTCCCCCTCAGCCTTCCAAGTAGCTGGAACTATAGGTGTGCGCCACCATGCCCAGCTAATTTTTTTTAATTTATTGTACAGACGAGGACTCACCAGAGTTGTCCAGGCTGGTCTTGAACCCCTGGGCTAAGGCAATACTCTCTCCTCTGCCTCCCAAACTGCTGGGATTACAGGCTTGAGCCTTGGCGCCCAGCCTAGAATTCGTGTTTTCTAATATAGGGTATTAGAATGCAGGTAGTTCCACTCTTGGAAATAAGTAAGACTTACTCTCCTTCAGTTTGAATGTCGTGCAGAACTATGTTCCTGCAGTAGGTTTTAGCTCCTCCCAACACATTAAGGAACTAGGAAGAAGACAACATCTACTTTGCTTTTTTTTTTTTTTTTTTCCCAA
>NW_007115022.1:5204-5592 GCF_000164805.1 Carlito syrichta
CAGTCCACTCACCTCAGCCTCCCAAAGCGTGGGATTACAGGCTGAGCCACCAAGCCCAGCCCCCAAATTTTTTTTTTTAATTAGCTGGGCATGGTAGCATGCATGTGTAGTTCTAGCTACTTGGGAAGCTGAGGTAAGAGAATCACTCAAGCCCAGGAGTTCGATGCTGCAGCGAGGTGTAATTGTGCCACTGTACTGCAGCCTGGGTGACACCAGGAGATGCTGTCTCAAACAAAACAAAAACCCAGTTGGGCTTGGTGGCTTAGCCTGTAATCCCACGCTTTTGAGAGGCTGAGGTGAGTGGATTGGCTGAGCCCGCAGGTTCGACACCCGCCTGGGCAACTTGGCGAGACCTCATCTCTACAATAAATCAAAAATTAGTCGGGCA
>NW_007115022.1:5874-7818 GCF_000164805.1 Carlito syrichta
AAAAAAAAAAAAACTGAACAAAACAAACCAAAACAGGTTTGAATTAAAAAGGACCAGGGCTGGGCACAGTGGCTCAAGCCTGTAATCCCAGCATTTTGGGAGGCCAAGGCGTGAGGATTGCCTGAGCCCACAGGTTGCAGACCAGCCCAGGCAACTTGGCAAGACCTCATCTCTACAATAAATCAAAAATTAGCCAGGTGCAGTGGCATGCACCTGTTCCAGCTACTTGGAAGGCTGAAGCATAGGGATTGCAGGAGTCCAGCAAGTCGAGGCTGAGGTGGCTGTGAGTGTGCCACTGCACTCCAGCTTAGGCAACAGAGTGAGACTCCAACTTAAAAAAAAAAAAAAAAAAGCCAGGCTCAGTGGCTCAGCCTGTAATCCCGTGCCTTTGGGAGGCTGAGGTGAGTGGATTGCCTGAGCCTGCGGGTTTGAGACCCGCCTGGGCAGCGAGACCTCATCTCTACAATAAATCAAAAAATCAGCCGGGCGTGGTAGCGCGTGCCTATAATTCCAGCTACTCGAAAGGCTGAGGCGGAAGGATTGCCGGAGCCCAGCAGGTCGAGGCTGTGGTGGCTGGGAGCGGCCACCACACTCCAGTCTGGGCGACAGAATGAGACTCCAACTCAAAAATATATATATATATAAATAAAAGTAGAGATAGGGCTTATAAAAGAGCTTTGTTTGGAGAGAGCTACTACTATTCTGTGAGCTCCATCCAATCCCAGGAAGAGGTGGAGAGTAATTCCCTCTCCTCAGCCCTAGAGAGAGGGGCTTCAGAGGACCACTGAAGCCTCTGATATTTGTTCCTGGGTAGGGAATGACCATGACACTGTGTATGACTCATGATAAAGGAATTTCAAGGCAAAGGCTGGCTAACAACACAGCCTGATGTAACAATGTGGACATATCTCAGAAGTAACTTCACTCACTTCTGACAAAGGGTCAGACATACAACATGAATCCTAGGGACCAAGAATGGAACCAGTTTAAATGCTACTCAAGAGAACTGCCTGAGCAACTTGGCGAGAGCTCATCTCTACCAAAAATACAAAAAGTAGACTGGGTACAGTAGTTCAGATCTGTAATCTCAGCACTTTGGGAGGCAGAGGTGGAAGAATTGCTTGAGCCCAGGGGTTGGAGACCAACCTGGGCAACTTGGCAAGACCTCGTCTCTAAAATAAATTTAAAAATTAGGTGGGCATGGCGGTGCGTGCCTGTGGTTCCAGGTACTTGGAAGACACCTGAGCCAGAAGGATCACCCGAGTCCAGAAGGTCAAGGCTGCAGTAGCCATGAGCTTGCCACTGCATTTCAGCCTGGGTGACAAGAGTGAGACTCCAACTCAAAAATAAATGAATGCAAATAAATAAATAACACAAAAATTAGTCAGGTGTCCCTATAGTCCCAACTACTTGGGAGGCTGAGATGGAAGCATGACCTGAGCCCGGGAGGTCAAAGCTATGGTGAACCAAGTTTACACCATTGCACTGCAGCCTGGGTGACAGACTGAGACCCTGTCTCCAAAAACAAAGCATGTGAAGCTCTTCATGAACAGTTCCACGTGGAACGGATACTGGAAATCAAAAGGATGATGGGGCAGTGCTGGCCATAAACACAGAATGCCTATCTCGCTTCACGGAAGTTGCCACTGGCTTTGGAAAGGCCCACTGGGAAACCTCTGGTGGAGCCACTAAGAACATTCCTCCCCTTCCATCTGCTCCACTCCTAGAGGAAGTGGAGGGGGAGGACAACAAAAGGGGAGGAGAGGTCAGCCCCCCCTCTTCTACAGAGGCATGCTGTAGGCTATCTTGGCCCGAGCTAGGGATAGAGAGAGTCTTACCTATGGTAAAAACGAATGTGTTAATGTATGTCTAAGCTGGGCTTGGTGGCTCAGCCTGTAATCCCGTGCCTTGGGAGGCTGAGGTGAGTGGATTTCCTGAGCCCAC
>NW_007115022.1:8018-10212 GCF_000164805.1 Carlito syrichta
AAAAAAAAAGCTATCTCATTCTTTTTTCTTTTTTGGGGGGTAGGGGTCAGAGTCTCACTCTGTCGCCCAGCTCTGACCTGCTGGGTTCAGGCAATCCTCCAGCCTCATCCTTCCAAGTAGCTGGAACTACAGGCACATGCCACCATGCCCAGCTAATTTTTTGATTTATTCTAGAGATGAGGCCTGGTCAAGTTGCCCAGGCTGGTCTCAAACCCTTGGGCTCAGGCAATCCACTCACCTCAGCCTCCCAAAGTGCTATGATTATAGTTGTGAGCCACCACACCCTGGCCTATCTATCTCATTCTTTATAAATGCTATATTGTACACCATAGTATGGATGTATCAGTTTATCTAACCATTCTGTTGTTGATCATATAGAGTGTTTCCATTTTTTTTTTTGCTATTACAATGTTCAGTGAAAATTCTTTATGCCTCTTAGTGCTATGTGGGAGTATTTCTCTATGGTAATATTGAAAGATTCAAGTGCTAGGTCACACAGTATACACATTTAAAATTTTAATATAAGCCAGGCTCGGTGGCTCAGCCTGTAATCCCAGCACTTTGGGAGGCTGAGGTGAGTGGATTGCCTGAGCCCGCGGGTTCAAGACCCACCTGGGCAACTTGGCAAGACCTCATCTCTACAATAAATCAAAAAATTAGCTAGGCGTGGTAGCGCGCACCTGTAGTTCCAGCTACTTAGAAGGCTGAGGCAGAAGGATCACTGGAGCCCAGCAGGTCGATACTGGGGTGGTCCTGAGAGTGCCACTGCACTCCAGCCTGGGCGACAGAGTGAGACTCCAATTCAAGAAATATGAAATAAAATAAAGTAAATAATAAAATAAAAAATAAAATAAGCGTTATGCCATTAGGGCAGGCGCAGTTGCTCATGTCTATAATCCCAGCACTTTGGGAGGCTGAGTATAGAGGATTACCTGAGCCCACAGGTTCAAGACCAACCTAGGCAACATAGTGAGACCTTGTCTCTACACAAAATCAAAACATTAGCTGAACACTGTGGCACATGCCTGTAGTCCCAGCTACTTGGAAAACTAAGGTAGAAGGATAATCTGAACTCAGGAGTTTGAGGCTGCAGTAAACCATGATTGTGCCACTGCACACCATTCTTGGTGACAGACTGAGACCCTGATTCAAACAAAAACACACCACACATATTTACATCTACATATATACATATATATGCATACACACACGTATCTTGTAAGATTTGGTCCTGCCTGCAAGACCTCTTTGTATTCTGATTCCTCTTTGTATTCTGATTCTGCTATCCAACATATTCATAATCCCTGCCATATTCCTGATATCTACAAATGTGATAATCTCTCATCAATGTTCTTTTTTTTATTTTTTTGATTCAGAGCCTCACTCTGTTGCCCAGACTCGGAGTGCAGTGGCCACTCCCGGCCACCGCAGCCTCGACCTGCTGGGCTCCAGCAATCCTTCCGCCTCAACCTTCCGAGTAGCTGGAACTACAGGCGTGCGCTACCATGCCTGGCTAATTTTTTGATTTATTGTAGAGATGAAGTCTCGCCAAGTTGCCCAGGCGGGTCTCGAACCTGCCGGCTCAGGCAATCCACTCACCTCAGCCTCCCAAGGCGCGGGGTTACAGGCTGAGCCACCAAGCCTGGCTTGTTTGATTTCTTGTAGAGATGAGATCTGGTCAAGTTCCCCAAGCTGGGTTCGAATCTGTGGGCTCAGACAGTTCACTCACCTTGGTCTCCCAGAGTGCTGGGATTATAGGCATAAGCCACTGTGCCCGGCCTTCATCAGTGTTCTCAACTAAACAAACGTTGTCAGGTCAGAGCCCAGTGGTGTGCATAGAGACTTCTAATTTGGTATCAGTCCGTGGTCAGTCAATGGGATTCTGCATATCGCTTGCATGGCCTGCTTAGCCAGTAGCAATTGGAAACCTAGTTCAACTAAACCCTGAAGCTGCCCCATTGTCAGATTTCACAGAAGAGGAGTCTGAGTTTTGTGCTTCAGGTCAAAGGTGAAAAATTAAAATTGAATAGTAACACAAGTGTTCTACCCATGTGTTGAGCATCTGTCAGCTGGATCATCTCTAAAGGATCTGCTTCTTTTGTTTGTTTGTTTGTTTGTTTGTTTTGAGTTGGAGTTTCACTCGGTTGCCCAGACTGGAGTGCAGTGGACGCTCCCGGCCACCGCAGCCTCGCCT
>NW_007115022.1:10467-12688 GCF_000164805.1 Carlito syrichta
CACCTCAGCCTCCCAAAGGCACGGGATTACAGGCTGAGCCACCGAGCCCGGCTAGGATCTGCTTCTTTACTGCAGAACCCACACATCCTCTAAACACTTGTGGATGGTCATTCATTCTTCCATTTTGTGCCTGGTTGAGTCAACTGCAGGCCTACTCTACCACATTCTTTCTGGCTTTACTTCCTTCCCTGTCCACCTTGGACTTCATGGATAATGATCTCAAGACACTTTGACCACACCCGCAGTTAACTTTGTCTTTTGTTCTTTGGTCCCAACCACTTCACCACTCCCCAGCTCTAGACAGTTCTAGATCAGTCTAACCTTTACGCTTAGTTGCTCATTCAAGAAATATTTATTGGCCTGGCATGGTGGCTCACACCCATAATCCCAGCACTTTGGGAGGTGGAGGCAAGAGGATGCCTGAGCCCAGGGGTTTGAGACCAGCCTCAGCAACTGGGCAAGACCTCTTCTCTACAATAAACTAAAAAACTAGCCAGGCATGCTGGCACGCACCTGTGATTCCAGCTACTTGGAAGGCAGAGGCAGAAAGACGGCCTGAGCCCAGCAGGTCGAGGCTGTGGTGGCCATGAGCGTGCCATTGCACTTCAACCTGGGCAATACAGGTTCCAACTAAAAAAATAGAAGAAATATTTATCAAGAGCCTGTTGGTGTTGAGGCTAGAGATGTTTTCTCCAATTTTGAGTGTTGGTTTCTGATTTATGGGAGAGCATTAGGCTTTTTTGTTGTTTGCTTTTTATTTTTTATTTTTTTAAATTAAAAAAATTAGCCGGGCTCGGTGGCTCAGCCTGTAATCCCGCGCCTTTGGGAGGCTGAGGTGAGTGGATTGCTAGAGCCCGCGGGTTCAAGACCCGCCTGGGCAGCGAGACCTCGTCTCTACAATAAATAAAAAAATCAGCCGGGCGTGGTAGCGCACGCCTATAGTTCCTGCTACTTGGAAGGCTGAAGCGGAAGGATCGCCGGAGCCCAGCAGGTCGAGGCTGCGGTGGCCAGGAGCGGCCACTGTACTCCGGTCTGGGTGACGGAGTGAGACTCCAACTAAAAAAAAATTTAATTAATTAGTTAATTTTATTTATTTTTTTTTGAGTTGGAGTCTCAACTAGTTGCAGGAACTACAGGCGTGCGCTACCACGCCTGGCTGATTTGTTTATTTATTGTAGAGACGAGGTCTTGCCAAATTGCCGAGGCGGGTCTCGAACCTGCGGGCTCAGGCAATTCACTCACCTCGGCCTCCCAAAGTGCGGGATTACAGGCTGGGCCACTGAACCCGGCTTGTATTTATTTTTTGAGTCAGAGTCTCACTCTGCTGCTCAGTCACCATGCCTGGCTAATTTTTTGATTAGGCATGAGCCACCGTCCCTACCTTTTTTTTTTTTTTTTTTTTAAGACATGGTATCACTGTCATCCTGTCTGGAGTGCACGTGCAGTGCCATAATTACAGCTCACTATCCTGGGCTCAAAATCCTGGGCTCAAGTGCTCTGCTCCTCTCAACTCAGCCTCCTGAGCAGCTGGGACAAGAGACAGGCCACCACACTCCACTAATTTTTTTTGGTAGAGACAGAGTCTCACTATGGCTGGTTTCGAAATCCTGGGCTCAGGCAATCCTCCAGGCTCAGACTCCCAAAGTATTGGAATTACAGGCATGAGCCACGGCGCCCAGCCCAAGAACATTAGTTAATCATCAGTTGAAACTGGTACCGACATGTGGTTTCCAGCCTCATGGAGAGCCAGGTGCCTTGTCAGTCCCCCACAGGTGCTCTCCTGAAGCACCTCTCTGCCTACAAAGCCTCTTCCTCTTGTAGACCACCTTGTAGTCCACTTCAAAAAGAAAACAGACGAACACGTGCCAGATTCCCCAGCATTCGTCCCTCTGTCCACTAAATCAACATCTCAGGGCTCCCAACTGTGTGTATCTTCCTGCCTGGATAAAGAAGAGCTCCTTACAAAGGCTTGAGAAAAGGCTTCCAATTCCAGCAATAAAACGAGACTAAGCCAGGCTCAGTGGCTCAGCCTGTAATCCCGCACCTTTGGAAGGCTGAGGTGAGTGGATTGCCTGAGCCCGCGGGTTCGAGATCTCATCTCTACAATAAAATAGAAAAATTAGCCGGGCATGGTAGCACGCTTGTAATTCTGGCTACTCGGAAGGCTGAGGCGGAAGGATCGCCGGAGCCCAGCAGGTGAGGCTGCGGTGGCCGGGAGCAG
>NW_007115022.1:12920-15665 GCF_000164805.1 Carlito syrichta
AAAAAAAAAAAAAAACAAAAAAAAAACAAGACTAGAGGGAGGCTGGGTGCAGTGGCTCAGCCTGTAATCCCAGGACTTTGGGAGCTTAAAGCGAGTGGATTGCCTGAGCTCAGGGGTTCGAGACCAGGCCTGGTAACTTGGTGAGACCTTGCCTCTATGATAAATCACACACAAAATATTAGCTGGGCGTGGTGGTGTTCGCTGGTAGTTCCAGATACTTGGAAGGCTGAGGCGGAAGGATCATCTGAGCCCAGCAGATTGAGGCTGTGGTGGCCTTGAGCATGCCACTGCACCCCAGCCTGGGAACAGAGTGAGACTCCAACTTGGAAAAAAAAAAACGAAAAACGGAGGCAGGGGGATCTAGAAGAAAGGGAGAATGAATATTGAACAAGACAACTAGCAGTGACTGACATACCTTCTGAGAGGCTACTGAACCCTAGTTATATGCTAGCGTTACCTATGAAGACTAGGACCTGAAATAATAAACTTATATGCAAAAATGATCGTGTATGCAAAAACGGTTGATTATGTGATGGGAGAGGAGGGAGATACTATTGCTGGAGGCACAGCATGAAAGCAGCATGGCATAGCCAGGCTCGGTGGCTCAGCCTATAATCCTGCGCCTTTGGGAGGCCGAGGTGAGTGGATTGCCTGAGCCCATGGGTTCGAGACCCGCCTGGGCAACTTGGTGAGACCTCATCTCTACAATAAATCAAAAAATTAGCCGGGCATGGTAGCGCGCGCTTGTAATTCTGGCTATTCGGAAGGCTGAGGCGGAAGGATCGCTGGAGCCCAGCAGGTCGAGGCTGTGGTGGTTGGGAGCGGCCACTGCCCTCCAGTCTGGGTGACAGAGTGAGACTCCAACTCAAAAAAAAAAAAGCATGGCATAAATGAGCATTGGGACATGCTCATTTATGGGACATAGAGGCAAAAATTAGCCTCTGGTTAGGGGAAGAGAACAGGGTGCTGTATTAGTTCCAGAAATTTCTACCAGCATAGTGGAGAGCTTTCCAAAGCACAGATTATACATAGAGCTTAAAAAAAAAACAATTGCTTTACCAGAATGAGAAATAAAGGGGTTGAATAATTAAGGGTAAGAAAAGAGAGAAAAAAAAAATTAATTAGAAGAGTGGGGAAAGCAACATGAGATGTTAAGTGTGCCCATTTTCATGCCCCAAAGACTAGAGAACAAGACTATTAGAGGAAATCTTAGTTCCTACATTGGGACTGAATTTTTCCTCCCTATTTTGAAAGAAATGATGTAAATGAATTCTCTGAAACAAAGACACATTTTGAGGAGGAAATGTGCTCACAATCTACGGAAGTTTCAGAGGATTCAATACATACACGTGTCTGGGAGAAAGACCGGCATTGTCAGATGTCAAGAATGCTTTTTTGTGAGGTTGCGAATAAGAGCCAGCCAGGTGTGGTGGTTCAAGCCTGCAATCTGAGCACTTTGGGAGGCCGAGTCGAGAGGATTGCCTGAGCCCAGGGATTCGAGACCAGTCTGAGCAACTTGGCGAGATCTGTCTCTACAATAAATCAAAAAATTAGCCGGGTATGGTGGTGCACATCTGTGGTTTCAGCTACTTGGAATGCAGAGGCAGAAGGATCATCTGAGCCCAGCAGGTTGAGGCTGTGGTGGCTGCAAGCGTGCCACTGCACTACCAGCCTGGGTGACAGAGACTCCAACTAAAAAAAATTTTTTTTTTTTTTTTTTGAGTGCTGGGATTACAGGCGTGAACCATTGTGCCCCGCCTGTCATTTTATCTCTTAAAGAAACATTCCTAGCGGGGCTCGGTGGCTCAGCCTGTAACCCTGCATCTTTGGGAGGCTGAGGTGAGTGGATTGCCCGAGCCCGCAGGCTCAAGACCCACCTGGGCAGGCGAGACCTCATCTCTACAATAAAATAAAAAAATCAGCCAGGCGTGGTAGCGCGCGCCTGTAATTCCGGCTACTTGGAAGGCAGAGGCGGAAGGGTCGCTGGAGTCCAGCAGGTCGAGGCTGCGGTGGCCGGGAGCGGCCACTGCACTCCAGTCTGGGCGACAGAGACTCCAACTCAAAAAATAAAAAATAAAACAATGAAGCTTGCATTTTTTATAAGAAAATTCCATTTCTCTTGCTATCTTCCTCAATTGTTCCCCTTCGCCACCTGATAAAAATCGTACTTTAGAAAGAATTAGCAGAAAAGCTACCTCCTCCATAAAGCTTTTCTCTAGTTCTCCCAATCCATTGTGAATTTCCCAACCTCTCAACTCCACTTATTACATTGTAGATGCCTTGTGTGGGAGCACATATGTCATCTCACATTATGTTAGTTGCTGTCCAAGTTTAGACGTTCCTTAAATAGAGAAACCATTTCTTACTCGATACACCCACAGAATGCTTCTCTCCATCCTGTCACAAATCCTGCCCAAAACATAGTTGTGTGGCATGGGTGCCATATTTCCTTATTAAATTGTGATATTTCAGGATTAGAAACCTTGCTCACCTTTATTTTGTACGGTCCTCAAATACCTTGCTCTTGAGTTTTAGCTATTATTATTTTTACAGATTTTTTTTCCTCTCTTTTTTTTGAGTAGGAGTCTCACTCTGTCGCCCAGGCAGGAGTGGCAAGCTCACGGCCACCGCAGCCTCGACCTTTTGGGCTCAGGAAATCCTTCCCCTCAGCCTTCCAAGTACCTGGAACCACTGGTGTGCGCTACCACACCCGACTAATTTTTTTCTTTTTTTTTTTTTTTTTTT
>NW_007115022.1:15685-16677 GCF_000164805.1 Carlito syrichta
CCCCCCAGTTTGCCCAGGCTGGTCTCGAACCGCTGGTCTCTGGCAATCCTCTCGTCTCTGCCTCCCAGTGCTGGGATTCCAGGCGTGAGTCATCACGCCCAGCTTACAGATCATTTAACAAAAAAGTTGCTTCAATGAACGCTGGCATGTGACATGTATTAACAGGAACCTTGTTTCCAAATCTCTCGAGTCAAGTGTGCCTTATTATCAATTCAAACATAAATAGTGTCAAGACCCTCAGAAGAGGCGCTAAGGCTTATTATATGGCAATAGCACCAGAGACCGTGCAACAGCAACTGGGGACGGGAGAGGGTAAGCAGGTGCGGCGCAGCAATTTTGTCGAGTCCACTTAATACAGAGGGTTCTTCGGGACAGGCCACAGAGCCTCTCCAAACATGGTTAGACTGAGAGTAGAGACCTGAGGATGCGTGACGTCACGCAGGTCCCCAACAGCGCCCACGTCTTTGGCGTACCATCTAGGACTGCCGTTCCCCATGCACGCAGAACTTCCCCGTCCACCTTCTCCCACCGTGGCTGACTCAGGGCTTACCCCCAGTTTGGTAAAACACCCCTGGCACAAAAGCAACAGCAGGGGAGACCAGAGCCGGGAGGACCGAGGCAGCCTAGAGCAGGCCGCGGGTCTGCGCGGGGGGCGAGCGCGACGCCACGAGACAGGCGCCGGAGCCGCCGTTACGTAACTGGTGGGCGGGCGCGAGCCCCGGAAGCCCCGCCCCGCCTGGCGGCCAGTTGGTGCCGTGCGCACTCCGCGGAAGCTCCCGCCCCTTTCCCTTTTACGGGGCGACATTTTTTTTTAGGCCTGGCCCAAAAATCGCCATCCAGGAGCTTCTCTCCCAGTTCTACTTCCGCTTCCTTCAGGCGAGGAGTCGCGTCCTCCCTCATTTTTCTTGCCCGGGCGTCGGCAGCGGCGGCGGCTCGCGATGTTTGGTCTAAAGAGAAACGCGGTAATCGGACTCAACCTCTACTGCGGGGGG
>NW_007115022.1:17295-25693 GCF_000164805.1 Carlito syrichta
GCCCGCCCTGGGCGGGCGGAGGCCGTAACGAGTCGGTGTCGGGACGAGCCTCATCCCGTTCCTGAAGCCGGCGTATTCTGGCCGTGAGTCGTTGTTTCCGCCCGTCTTGGTTCTTTCGGAAATGGCAGCGCTGCTCAAAGGCCGGAACGGGTGGGATGTCAGCCTCACGCGGGGTCGGCCTGAGTTCCGTCGAGCCCCGCATAGCCACTTCCCCGCCGTGGGTGGGCAGGCGAGTCGTGCGCTGGCTCAGACAAAGGAGGCCGTGAGGACCTGCATGCTTTTCTTCCTCTCAGGCATGCTTCGGAAACTGGACATCAAGAACGAAGACGATGTCAAATCTTTGTCTCGAGTGATGGTCCATGTTTTCAGTGACGGCGTAACAAACTGGGGCAGGATTGTGACTCTCATTTCTTTTGGTGCCTTTGTGGCCAAACACTTGAAGAGCATAAACCAAGAAAGCTGCATCGAACCATTAGCAGAAAGTATCACAGACGTTCTCGTAAGGACAAAACGGGACTGGCTAGTCAAACAAAGAGGCTGGGTAAGTTTGCCTTAAGGCCGGAGGGGCCTATGGAATGGAAGGTTTTGGAGAAGGTGGGGTTAGCTCAAGGTTTCTGTGACGCACGACAGAGTTTCCAGACTCTCACTCTTGGACCTCTGGTTGCTCGGTGGGTTTGTTTTAGCTCGTGGAAGGGTGGTCTTGAATTGTATTTTATTTAATTATTTATTTTTTTGAGTTGGAGTCTCACTCTGTCGCCCCGGTTGAAGTGCAGTGGCACGTTCACGGCCACCGCAGCCTCGACCTGCTGGGCCCTGCGATCCTTCTGCCTCAGCCTTCCCAGTAGCTGGAACTACAGGTGCGCTACCATGCCCCGCTAGTTGAATTGTGTTTTAAACTCCTGGTTTTCTGTAGGTTATTTTGTACCAATTCAGTTGGATATTCTTCAGACCAGTGAAGAATTCTTCAACCCATGAAGAAATGACTTACCTGGCATGGTCGCTAAAATACATTCCTAAGGGGCTCCTTATTTTAATTGCATAGATACAGAGTCTACACAGTTGAGATATTAGGTGGTGGGGATTTGAGAGTAAGGGTTTTCGTCTTTTTTCCAAATATCCACATATGGCCATGGTAGTACTGTAAAGTCAAATAAGGATGCCCACTTAACTAAAGAACTCAAGAAATCCGCCCCCCCAGTCCAGGGGTGAATAATAATTGGTTCATCATTGTTTGGGAGGGGAAACCTTAGAATTTTGATTCACCTTTTCTCTGAATATATAGTGTTAAGACAGCAGAAACCCGTACTTGAAAGTGTGCTTTTCTGTTTTGTTTTCTAGGATGGGTTTGTGGAGTTCTTCCACGTAGAGGACCTAGAAGGCGGCATCAGAAATGTGCTGCTGGCTTTTGCGGGTGTTGCTGGAGTAGGAGCTGGTTTGGCATATCTAATAAGATAGCCTTGTAAGTGCAATAGTTGACTTTTAACCAACAACAGCCACCAAAACCACGTAACGTCTGTGAACTCATATTTATGAAGCTGGACTTCAAGCTGCCCAGGCTGTAACCTCCAAGAGCTCCACTCTAGCAACCTAGCCAGAAAGCAAGTGGCAAGAGGATTGTGGCTAACAAGAATAAATACATGGGAAAAGTACTCCCCTTGATTGAAGAGTCACTATCTGAAAGAAGCAAAGTTCAGTGTCAGCAACAAGCAAACTGGGAGGCCACAGAGGAGGACATTTAGATTTATGTGGCAATGATAGGGTGGGAAGACTTAATTTCTTGTTGAGAACAGAAGAGTGGCCATTAGCCAGGCTAGTCATAGAATTAATTAAATATGCCCACCAATTTCATTAATTTCCATAGCGTTGAAAGATAAGCACTAACAAAGCCTGTGACCTGTAAAATGGATCTAAGCTATACGTAATAGAACTATGACTAGAAGCCTCAGTACTGTACAACAGAGTATGAAGGGAAGCTTTTCCTCTCTAAATTTTTCTTTGAAATGGGGGGGTCTCGAATTTACATTAGTTTTTTTCATACCCTTTTGAACTTTGCAACTTCTGTAGTTAGGAATCTATTTCTTACAGTTTTTCTATGCTAAACTTCGTCCTGTTCAGTTATAGAGTGTATACAGAAAGAACTGATGTAATTGTATGCTACCTGATTGTAGTCAAACAAATCTGATTCATAACTATGCAGGCTTTAATTTTCCTATCTGATTTTGGTATTTCTTAGATAGGTTTTTATTTGAAAACCTGAGATTGAGGGATTGATGAGTGGAAATCCTTTCACTTTGTTATATGTAGGTTTTCAATAATTGGGTCAGAGTGGAGTTTTAAGTGGGGGGGCTGGTGACATACAAATAATGGGCTCTGATTGGGCGACTACTCATTTGAGTTAAACTGAGTTCATGAGCTCATCTTTAAAACTTTTACAAAAAGATTTTCAGCTGTTCCAAATGGGACTTATTAGCTGTATATGTATAAAAAGATCACATCAGGTGGATGAGAGACATATGATCCCTTGTTTGCTTAATAAGTTGTAAAATGAAGGCTTGGAAAAGCAGGCTACATTATAACCATGGTGCTATTATTAGGCTTGCTTGTTAAACACAGGTCTAAGCCTAGTATGTCAATAAAACAAATACTTAATGTTTCGTTTCTATTAATGATTCCCAAACTTTGTTTCAAATTTTTGCATTGGCATCTCTGGGTTTCAGACTTGATGTTCTATCAAACTGACCTTTTATTTCCTGTCCCTCCTTGATATATTTGCTGCTTGTTCTGCCCCCCTCTACAGATATTCCTGTCAATTTCTACACCTTGACCTGACCATCCCTGAACTTTTACTAGTCCTTTTAGATTTTGGCACTGTGAACTCCTGCTGGGAAGCTGAGTGACCCACTCCCCCAAGAGTCAACAGTCCGCATCTTTCATGAATTTTGTCCTGTTGGGAGGTGGTGGTACCTTGGATGCTGTGACAGTGTCATTCATTGGGGGTGGGAGGAAGTCCCTTTTTCTTGGACTGGTATCTTTTCAATGTTTGCTTTATCCTGACTTAGGGGAAAATGTATCAAAAGTCCCCCAGGAGTTTTCAGAGGAGAGAACGACAGCTTATGTAGCTTTCTCTCTAAAGTGTCTCTTGTTTTTGGATGCTCACTTAAATTTACAGAAAGAAGTAGGCTCTGTTAAACCTCAAAGTTCTATAAAAGCTACTGGTGAACTGAAGAAAGCTACTATATTGGAACTATGGTCATTTGAAAGCTTCAGCCTCAGAACGTGACCTTCAGTCTGGACTCCAGATAAAAATAGGCATGAATAAGATGACTAAGAATGTAATGGGGAAGAATTGCCCTGCCTGCCCATCCTGGAGCCATAAGGTCATCTTGCTAGAGCTATTTTTACCTATGTATTTATCGTTCTTGATCATAAACCACTTATTTATATCATGTCTATCTTTAAGAATCTAAAAGCACTTTATGTAGTTTTTAATTAATCTTGAGATCTGGTTAAGGTGACTAAAAGGCTTGTCTCCCAAGTGCAGTTGTGGAAGTAAGCGCATAGGTGTGAGTTGGTTTTGGGGGCCCCAATTCACTAGGCGTGACTAAGTGAGGATCTTAGTTTGATGTTTGGGGTTCGGGGCAGTGAGGGCTTAGGGGACCCCAAGTGGTTTGGGAGAGGAGGAGGAGGCACATGATTTAAGTGCTGACTAGCTGCATAGTTCAGGCAAATCCTCCAAAAGGGAAAGGGAGGGGTTGCTTGGAAAGATGGCTCTCAGCGACTTCTGTTTGTCTTATGCTTCTCTCAGGGAAAAACATACAGTCCTCTAGCGTCGTCCATGTCCGTTCTGTGGGGTGAACACCTTGGTTCTGGTTAAACAGCTAGTGCTTTCGACAGCTGTGCCAGGAAGGGTTAGGACCAACTACAAAGTAATGTGGGTTGTAAAATGTAGTGTGTTTCCCTAACTTCCTGTTTTTCCTGAGAAAAAAAATAAATCTTTTATTCAAATGCAAGGTGTGGTATGGGTCTTTTCTCACCGACACCCCTCTTCTTTTCCCCTCTTAGGTGAATCTTTTAGGGAAGTCAGCCGAGCCAGTTCATACGTATAGGTGAGTTAAAGGCAAGGCGGAAAGCCCCACAAAGCTGATTTGCCTTAGAGCAAAGGACAGTTCCTTTCATTCAAATTAGAGGTATTGGGGTTTTAATTAGATATGCTACTGCTATACTGTGGAGTAGTTCCTAAATATTTCAATAAAAAAAATTAGTCCCTGTCCTGATTTTTGAGTGACCGGATATTGGTATAGTTTTGAGGTAAGAGTGTTTAGCACAGCAGTTAGTGTATCTCATGAAAGCTAGAATACTATGTACCTGAGGTTAAGAGTTTTGATGAAGTTCTTGGCACTATTTCAGTGCTTTCCCCTTATTTCCTCCTTTTCCAAAGGAGTGAGAATATGCAAGTCAATTTCAGAAACCCTGTTCTGCCTGTATTTTCAGCTGCCTTGAAAGATAACTGAATCACTATGGAAATGTGCAAATGTGAGCTTTGCATACTGGTTTTAAGCCCTGAGCAGCAGTGCTAATCTTGCAAACATGATTCTATACCTTCTCCCGTTCAGTTTTATTGTATTTATTTATTTTTGAAGTTTGAAAACAAAGCTTATTAGAAGAGAGGAAGGAAAGAGAGACGTGCCTGAGCTGGCGTGGGAGAGAGAAACTGCCAGTTTTGTTTATATTTAAGAGTGTTTTGACCTGGAAGCCCCTTTCTCAAACCTAACTACCAAAAGATAGCGATTTTTTGTCGTTACACAACTGTTTTTCCCAAGTATGCTCCCAAGCAAAGCGTGGCAGGAATAGCACCCACAGGGGACACACGCCCAAGTCCTGGTCTGAGCCACGTCAGTGCTGTTGCTCCCATTGGTGTGCTATGATGTGAAGCCGTTTCTGTGGCAATTTTCCTTAGTGCCACATTTAGATCCACATTAAAGATGATCGAATAATAACCAGGTAGACTCAGAATAATCAACACTTACCCTTTGACACAACCAGAACTTCAGTTCCTGTTTTGTCTTTAGAGCCAGGTCTTGCTTCATACTGTTTCCTTTCAGAAAAATCGTCTTTGAAACAGTTCTGACAGCTGAAAGATTTTACAAAATTAAAGTGAAATAGCTTCTCCAGCTGGTGGGCAACGTGGCTCCAGCCAGATGCACAAAGCATTGGGCCATTAATTTCTGGAGTTCAAGGTGATCAGCTGAATTTCTGTTTATCCTAGCTTTTTGCTTCACTTGGTCAATGATTACAGAACTATGTATCTTGAACCTTCCGACTCTTTTTTTTTTTGAGTTGGAGTTTCACACTGTCGCCCAGACTGGAGTGCAGTGGCACGCTCCCAGCCACCACAACCTCAACCTGCTGGGCTCTGGCGATCCTTCCGCCTCAGCCTTCCAGGTAGCTGGAACTACAGGCGTGCGCTACCACACCCGGCTAGTTTTTCATTTATCGTAGAGATGAGGTCTTGCCAAGTTGCCTAGGCAGGTCTCAAACCCGTGGGCTCAGGCAATCCACTCGCCTTGGCCTCCCAAAGTGCTGGGATTACAGGCTGAGCCACCGAGCCCAGCCCCTTCCGACTCTTTAAAGGCTTCCCAATTTCAAGATGTGAAAGCTGAATTCTCCCTCTTCCTTAGACTCAAAGTTGAGACAGTGTTATCTTAGTTATGTAAAGTATGTGGGGAGGGAGTGCTGGGAATCCGCTCACAGGCAGATGTAACAAACACCTTTCTGAGAATTGGATTCTTTACTAATTCTGGTGAAGTAAAAAAAAAAAAAAAAAGGGAGGGGGCTATGTGTGACAGGCTTTTGTTCCCACACTATACCTGATTTCTAACTTGCAACTCCATTCTTTACCTGTGTAAGAGAATAATAGTTACCACTGGGAAATGTGTTAGGGCCCTTTCCAAGTATGTTTCCATGGCTTATTTCTGCCACTGGTTTCTGTATTCTTACTTTGTGTTCTTTCCTCATCCCTTCTTCAGGGATTACCTCAGTTTATTAAAAATTCTTCAAGCCGGGCTCAGTAGCTCAGCCTGTAATCCCGTGCCTTTGGGAGGTTGAGGTGAATGGATTGCCTGAGCCCGCGGGTTCGAGACCCGCCTGGGCAGCGAGACCTCATCTCTACAATAAATCAAAAAATCAGCCGGGCGTGGTAGTGCACGCCTGTAATTCCAGCTACTCGGAAGGCTGAGGCGAAAGGATCGCCGGAGCCCGGCAGGTCGAGGCTGCGGTGGCCGGCAGCGGCCACTGCACTCCAGTCTGAGCGACAGAGTGAGACTCCAATCAAAAAAAAAGAAAAACTCAGTCAAAAAAGACAGGGGAACAGTTCACAATAAACATAACAACTAAATACAGCGTGGTCTTTGAATACTGGATGAAAAATTATAAACATTATGGGGACCTTTGGGGAAATTTAACTGGACTATATATTAGTATTGTCCATTTCTTGAGGGTATTATATTGTGGTTATTTAAGACAAAGTCGTTGTTCTTAGGAAATACATGCTAAAGAATTCATGTATTATGAATCCGTAAGATGAGAGGGCAAATGTGGCAAAGGTTAAAGCTTAGAATCTAATAAGAGTGAGGCGGCTGGATGCAGTGACTCACGCCTGTAATCACAGCACTTTGGGAGGCGGAGGCAAGAGGATTGCCTGAGTCCAGGGGTTCAAGACCAGCCTGGGCAATTTGGTGAGCCCTCGTCTCTACAATAAAATCAAAAAATTAGCTGGGGATGATAGCACGCGCTTATAGTTTCAGCTACTTGGAAGGCTGAGGCGGAAGGATCACCTGAGCCCAGCAGGTCAAGACTGTGATGGCAGTAAGCTTGCCCCTGCACTCCAGCCTGGGTGACAGAGTGAGACTCTGACTCACATAAATAAATAAAAGACATGGACAAAAATAATTAGAACACAGTGTACAAAGTACTATAAGGGGATTATAAGGGTTGGGAAGAACACTTATAAGTTCTAGAAGTGGCGGGTGGAAAAGAAGGCTTGGACCTTACAAGCACAGAGTTGGGAAAGACCCTCCGGGTGTATGGGAGGGGAAGGCACAGGAATGGAGCTTGCAGGTACTTTTTTTCGTTTATCTTCCCTCCCTGCCTTCTTTCCTGCTGGACACACTTGGGCAGTAAATGTGGTATGTCTTGATTTTCCATTTGGGGCCTATATAAAAATATTGGTCAGGCACCTATAGTCCCAGCTCCTGGGTAGGCTGAGGCAGGAGAATCGCTTGAGCCCAAAAGTTCTAGGCTGCTGCGTGCTATGCTGATCGGGTGTCCACACTAAATTCAGCATCAGTGTGCTGAGTTCCCCAGAGTGGGGAGCCACCAGTTTGCCTAAGGAGGGGTGAAAATAAAATAAAAATTGGGAAACACTAGTGAAAAAGAAAAAAGTCTCTTTGGTCAAAACAGGAGTCAGGATAAGGTATAAATGACACAGAACTGGGTGGATTGTGTTTATTTAGGAAGTAAAAGACTTCATTAATTGCTTCCTCTATCATGGTAAAATGGTGACTACACACAGTCTCAGGATCATAGCCCTCTCTGGATCTAGACTGCAGGATTGGCACTGGTATCACCTAAGATAGGTCACATCTCACTAGCCCTATGGGCCTTACCCTCTGGGTTCTCAAGGACAGGGAAAGGACCACGTTTTTGAGTGTAGGCCTGAGAGCACTATGCTCTCTGCAGAACAGAATTTTAATTAGAATAACTCCTAAAAGTTATTTAACTGGACCCCAAGATGCTGAATGGCGGCTTCCATTCTCCGTAATCCTGTTCCCGTGGGAGACTTGATTACTGCTATTCCCATCCTGATTCAAAAAACCAGTTTGCTCTGGCCGCCCAGACTTCCCACAGGCGGCATTCTTGCCCGTGAGCTCATTGTTTTGGCTTCTCGGCCTGTATAAATCTGCAGCCAGTGCCAGAGGTCTCAGCCCCGGGCCCCCTAACTAGCTGGGGCTGCATTCCATTCAGAATTTCACCACCCCCACTTGGTGTTCTTCCCGCCCTTGTGTGGTCACATGTGTGTGTTTATTCAAGTTAGCCTGGGACAAGGTGTGCTGGAACGCGAGCCAAGGAATCGGGAAGGAAAAGAATGTCCAACTGTTAGGCTTCATCCTGAGTTAGACATGTTTTCAACTTTGTTTTGATTCAAAACACTTTCAGTTCTGTGCTCTAAAAAAACGTTAATTTTCTTGTCTTATAAGAGGAACTGGTTTCGCCAGGCTCGGTGGCTCAGCCTGTAATCCCGTGCCTTTGGGAGGCTGAGGTGAGCGGATTGCCTGAGCCCGCGGGTTCGAGACCCACCTGGGCAACTTGGCGAAACCTCATCTCTACAATAAATCAAAAA
>NW_007115022.1:25713-27807 GCF_000164805.1 Carlito syrichta
TGAGGCGGAAGGATTGCCGGAGCCCAGCAGGTCGAGGCTGCGGTGGCCAGGAGCATGCCATTGCACTCCAGTCTGGGTGACAGAGTAAGACTCCAACTCAAAAAAAACCAAACAAACAAACAAAAAAGAGGAATTGGTTTCAAGAATTTTGCTACCCATTTCACAGTCTAACCCTACTAGGCTGGCTGTGACTCTCAGGTAATTGAGATGTGAGTGGGAGGAAGGGGGCTTCCCCAGGAAGCATGGCTCTGGCATGCATTTTATTCCTGAACCTCCTAGACCCAGATCTCTGCTCACACCTCCGATCCTTGGGTGGCCCGAGCAATTCCCACCCGACTCCAGCCCTGGGTGGCAGTGGGGGAGGGGTGGCAGCTGGGCCTGTAAGGGAGCAGCTGCTGGGTTTCAATGCTTTGTTACCCAACAGTCCTGAGGGGAGGCTATCTGGTTTATTTCCTCTAGAGCTGAGAGCCCAGATCTGAGAAAAGGTGGGGCACACCTCAGGTGGAGGGCCATGGAAGGGTGCCTCTCTTGCTCTGCGAAGTTTGGGTGAATCCTGCACCTCAGCTGTATCTCCTCTGCCTCCCCCTCCTTCACCATTCAAAACAAAACCAGAAAACAAAACTGCAGACTGAGGCTGTGGGAGGTGACGTTTTTGCATTTCTCAGAAATCCCTCATGAGGCAAAGCACAGAAACAGAAAGAGGGAAACAACTTCGTGTTGAAATGAGGTTGTGTGTGTGTGTTTTGAAATGAGGTGGCCTGTTTTCAGCTTTAAGCAACAACAGCTCCACAGAAGAGCTTGCTAATGGTAACCTCCAAGTGTGGCTGGTCGGGGTCAGGTCTCCCAACAGGATGGAAATCTGTATCCTCCTTTCTCCACGATAAATCATGTAGGACTTGGTAAGAAGTCCCAAATGTAGACTATTTTAAAAAAGAAATGCAGTTGCATTACCTTTAATTTGTCCTACAAAAAGAATCTATGATTCAATTAGTAATGCTTGTGGCTTACAGTTAGTTCTACATGAGCCTAGGTTTGGATGACAGTGTACTTTAAACAAAGACCAGGTATCCTACAATTACTTCTGGGACCCAAATACTAAATGAATTAGTGTGAGGTCACGATCCCAGCGGGGCCCCTAAAATGTTAGGTCAGACCAGATGGGGGTGTCTGCAGGCCAGTGCCATGCAAAAGGCATGAGCAGAGGTTAGACTGGCAAATATAGTTTATTTAGAAAGTAAATTAGAGATAGAGGAGATTTACCTCCCTAAGGTTGGGGAGGGGGCCAAGGCTTATGAAAACATGGCCTGGCCAGAGCTCAGAGAGCACACAGCTAGACCAGAGCTTGGCAAAGCAATGGCAAATGGCTGCTTGAGGTTGGATGCTTTTAAGCCTTTCCTTTGATGGGGCAGGTCGTTAAGGTGACTGGGTGTTGGTCTTTTTCACATCATCTGGAAGGGACAGGTGAGCCCAGGTACTGATGTCAGGTGATGGATGGCAGGCAGATGGGTGGGCTAGTCGCATGACTGTTGTCAGGTTGATGAGGTCTGTGTCAAGAAGGTCACAGGAGCTAATTAAGGTTAACTTGTTTCTTATGCAAATACTTGGAAGAGAAAAGCTAATTAGTACAAAATAACCTGGGGAGGGGCTTGTAAAACAATTAGCAATGGCTACCTATGAGAAACCAGTTCTGTCCTTGGCAAGTGATTAGAGGATATATTAAAGTGAACTGCTAGAAAAACATGACAGCCAGCTTGGGCAACTTGGCGAGACCTCTTCTCTACAATTAAAAAAAAAAAAAAAAAAAGCCAGGTGTGGTAATGTACGCATGTAGTTCTGGCTACTTGGAAGACTGAAGTGGAAGGATCACCTGAGCCCAGCAGGTCGAGGCTACGGTGGCTGTGAGCATGCCACTGCACTCCAGTCTGGGCAACAGAGTGAGATTCCAACTCAAAAAAAGAAAAGGAATTTAGATAAGAATTTAACAAGGGAAAAGCTGGGTGGAGAGGCCAGAGCTTGGTGGCTCAGCCTGTAATCCCGCGCCTTGGGAGGCTGAGGTGAGTGAATTGCCTGAGCCCACGAGTTCGAGACCCGCCT
>NW_007115022.1:27827-28284 GCF_000164805.1 Carlito syrichta
GGTGGCCGGGAGCGGCCACTGCACTCCAGTCTGGGGGACAGAGTGAGACTCCAACTCAAAAGAAAAGAAAAGCTGGGTGCAGAGGCTAGGGCTCAGTGGCTCAGCCTATAATCCTAGCACTTTGGGAGGCTGAGGCGAGTGGATTGCCTGAGCCCCAGGATTTGAGACCAGCCCAGGCAACTTGGCATAGACCTCATCTCTACAATAAATCCAAAATTAGCCAGGCATGGTAAAGTGTGCCTGTAGTTCCAGCTATTTGGAAGGCTGAGGCAGAAGGACCCCAGAGCCCAGCAGGTCGAGGCTGGGGTGGCTGTGAGTATGACACTGCACTCCAGCCTGGGCAACGGAGTGAGACACTGACTCAAAAAAATAAAATAAAAATAAAAAAAGCTGGGCTCGGTGGCTCAGCCTGTAATCCCGCGCTTTGGGAGACTGAGGTGAGTGGATTGCCTGAGCC
>NW_007115022.1:28304-28762 GCF_000164805.1 Carlito syrichta
TGGGCAACTTGGCGAGACCTCATCTCTACAATAAATAAAAAATTAGCCGGGTGCGGTAGCGCGCGCCTGTAGTTCTGGCTATTCGGAAGGCTGAGGCAGAAGGATCGCTGGAGCCCAGCAGGTCGAGGCGGCGGTGGCTGGGAGCTGCCACTGCACTCCAGTATGGGCGACAGTGAGACTCCAACTCAAAAACAAAAACAAAAAACAAAAGAAGCTGGGTGTAGCAGTAACCCTATCTATTCCAGAGGATTGCTTGAACCCAGGAGTTCAAGTCCAGCCTGGGCAATATAGTGAGACTTTGTTGCTAAAATAATTAATTAAAAAAACAAATTTTAGCCAGGCTCGGTGGCTCAGCCTGTAATCCTGTGCCTTTGGGAGGCTGAGGTTAGTGGATTGCCTGAGCCTGCGGGTTTGAGACCCGCCTGGGCAGCGAGACCTCCTCTCTACATTAAATCAAA
>NW_007115022.1:28952-37151 GCF_000164805.1 Carlito syrichta
GGGAGCGGCCACTGTACTCCACTCTGGGTGACAGAGTGAAACTCCAACTCCAAAAAAAAAAAAAATTTTAAGTGAATAGACTAGATCTCAAGCCTTATTATCTCCCTTGTAAACAGATTTAACAATATTATCTTCCCTGTCTTATTATTGTAAAGATTTAAAGACAATATAGATACAAGAGCTTTTTTCTTAAAGCACTAGACAAATGTAAGGAGTTTCAGGAATATCCCTTAAAGGTTTATTCTATTAACTATTTGGTTTTTTTGTTTGTTTTTTTTTGAATTGGAGTCTCACTCTGTCGCCCACACTGGAGTGCAGTGGCCGCTCCCGGCCACCGCAGCCTCAACCTGCTGGGCTCCGGCGATCCTTCCGCCTCACCTTCCGAGTAGCCGGAATTACAGGCATGTGCTACCACGCCCGGCTGATTTTTTAAATTTATTGTAGAGATGAGGTCTCGCTGCCCAGGCGGGTCTCGAACCCCGCGGGCTCAGGCAATCCACTCACCTCAGCCTCCCAAAGGCGCGGGATTACAGGCTGAGCCACCGAGCCCGGCTTCTATTAACTATTTGTAAGTCCTTAAACTCCCCAGGATAAGTAAGTGAGAACCTGGCATCAATAGAGAATGTTTGGGCAACCCCATCAGGTACCCTCCCCTCCCACCGTGGGAGCTTTTCTGTCCTCTTAGTAAATCCTGCTTTCCAAAAAAAAAAAAAAGAGTATGTTTAATTAAAAGCTGGTGCTTCTTGTGTGTGTGTGTGTTAGACTCACTCCATCGCCTAGGCTGGAGTGCAGTGGCATGCTCATGCCCCCCCTCCCCCCGTCGACCTCCTGGGCTCCAGCAATCCTTCCACCGCAGCTTTCTAGGTAGCTGGAACTACAGGCTCATGCTACCACACCCGGCTAATTTTTGTGAAGTTGCCCAGGCTGGTCTCAGACCCCTGGGCTCAGGCAATTCTCTTGCCTAGGCCTTCCAAAGTGCTGGAATTACAGGCTTGAGCCACTGCACCCAGCCAATCAAAAGCTTCTACAGCTGTACTCTGAGGCCTGCAGGGAACCCAAGCAGGACTTTCTATGGCTGGACAGAGCAAGAGTTCAGCCAATGGGGAAATCCCAGGGGTAAGTCAGTATCCACCTGCCAGCCAAATCTGCCCTGCCACCTGTTTTTGCATGGCCCCCAAGCTAAGGATGGTTTTGGCATTTTTTAATGGTTGAAAAAAATCTAAAGAATATTTTGTGACACATTAAATTTATATGAATATAAAATTTCCATTACAAAGGTTTGATTGGAACACAGCCAAGCCCGTTTGTTTACTTATCACCTGTGGCTGTCTTTTTGGGGGGAGGCGGGGTCTCACTCTGTAGTTCTGGCTGGAGTGCAATGGCTTGATTAGAATCACAGCTCATGGCAGCCTCAACCTCCTGGCTCAGTTGATCCTTCCACCTCAGCCTTCCGAGTAGCTGGGACTCCAGGTGTGCACCACCATGCCTGGCTAATTTTTTATTTTTTGTAGAAATGAGGTCTTGCTATGCTGCCCAGGCTAGTCTTGAACTCCTGGGATCAAGTAATCCGCCCACCTTAGCCTCCCAAAGTGCTGGGATTACAGACATGAGCCACTGGGCCCAGTATGGCCACTTTTGTGCTGCAACAGCAGAGTAGAGGAGTTGCAACAGAGATGCTATGGTCTGCAAAGCCAGAAATATTTACTAGCAAGCCCTGTAGAGAAAAGGCTTGCCCAACCCTCCACTAGAGCCAAAAGGAGTTTCACTGTCTGATGAAAGAGGCAGGCAACCACTGGTCAATAGAAGGCAGGAAAAGGAGGTCCAGATGTAAGAGAGAGAAGGTAACCTGGTTCCGGGGGAGATTAATCTGCTGCTCCCCTCATAGGGAGGGCCTTTGTCACCTTGCCTTCAGCCTAGGGATCCAAGATATAATCTGCTCCTTTTTATGAGTAACCCCATCCTCTTTCCCTCCGTTTCTCCTTCCTTTCTTCTTTCTTTCTTTCCTTCCCTCCCTCCCTCTTTCCTTCCTTCCTTTTTATAAGTGAGAAAGCCAGATTTGTTGAGAGGGCAGAGAAGCTCCCACACTGGGAGGGGACCCAAAGGGGTTACCCTTTTGTTGTTTTTGTTTTTGTTTTGAGTCAGAGTCTCATTCTGTCACCCAGGCTGGAGTGCAGTGGCATATTCACGGCCACTGCAGCCTAGACCTGCTGGGTTCAGGTGATCCTTCTGTTTCAGTCTTGCAAGTAGCTGGAACTACAGGTGTACGCCACCATGCCTGGCTATTTTTTGTTTTGTTTTCTATTACAGAGAGGAGGTCTCACCAAGTTGCCCAGGCTGGTCTTGAACCCATGGGCTCAGGCAATCCTCTCACCTCAGCCTCCCAAAGTACTGGGATTATAGGCGTGAGCCACTGCACCTGGCCTTCTTTTTTATTTTTATTTTTAATTTTTATTTTAAAGCTATGGGGTACAATTCAGGGCTAAATATACAAATGGTCATTGTACAAGTAAAGTTTGGGCCTCACTTTGGTCCCCTGGAGCTGTCTCTCTCTTTCTTTTTTTTTTTTTTTTGAGATGGAGTGTCACTCAGTCGCCCAGACTGGAGTGCAGTGGCTGTTCCCAGCCACCGCAGCCTCGACCTGCTGGGCTCTGGCGATCCTTCCGCCTCAGCCTTCCGAGTGGCCGGAATTACAGGCACGCGCTACCATTTTTTTTTTTTTTTTAAGTTGGAGTCTCACTCAGTCGCCCAGACTGGAGTGCAGTGGCACGCTCACGGTCACCCCAGCCTCGACCTGCTAGGCTCCGGGGGATCCTTCTGCCTCAGCCTTCCAAGGAGCTGGAACAACAGGCACGCACTACCATGCCCGGCTAATTTTTGATTTATTGTAGAGATGAGGTCTCGATAAGTTGCCCGGGTGGGTCTTGAATCCATGGGCTCAGGCAACCCACTCACCTCGGCCTCCCAAAGTGCTGGGATTACAGGCTGAGCCACTGAGCCCGGCCTACCCCATAACTTTAAAATAAAAATTTTTTAAGTTAAAAAAAAAGAAAGCAAAATAACAAAATAAAATTATGAAACTCCAAAAAGAAAGAGACTCAGGCAAGGCTCAGAAGAGTCAGCACACAAAGACTCCAATCCCAAGTTGCAACCCTCCTCCTGACACTGAGCTGCTTTCCCAGGCCTCTCCAGCACAGTCCTCCACTGCTCACAGAGGAAACGTTCTGCTGTCTTGTTTCTGCCATCTCCGCACCCCCCTTCAACTGATGAGGCTGACGGCTCCCTAGGATCTGCCATGTCTGGTGTGCAGCCCTTGCAGTGGACTCGTACATTCCTCCCTTGGATTCCTTCTGCCTTCAGACCGCAGCCCTGAAAGTCCCTCCTCATGAGTCTCCCCAGTCTCCTAGGTCAAGGAGCCCGAAATCAGATGGAGGGTTTGTGCTGGCTACTCTGAAGTTAACCCAAACTGCACATCTCTATTGTTGACAGATTTGGGTACTTTCCTGAGGCTTTCTACTTCCTGTAGAAGACGCCTCCTGCCCTTTAAAGTTGACACCTCTGCATCACCTACTTGTGATAAATAAGTCCCTCTGCTCTAATTTACCCACCCAGCTGCCTCCCAGCAGCAGAGATGGTGGTTTTGAGGGGTCCTGGGAGGACAGCGGGAAAGAACCCCAACCCCCACCACACACACCTCCCTAAGCCTTCATCTCCACTCTAGCATGAGTCTCCATGGTTGAAGAAGGGAGGTCTTAAAAGTTAGCCGGGCGTGGTAGCGCGTGCCTGTAGTTCCAGCTACTTGGAAGGCTGAGGCGGATGGATCGCCAGAGCCCGGCAGGTCGAGGCTGCGGTGGCTGGGAGCAGCCACTGCACTCCAGTCTGGGTGACAGAGTGAGACTCCAACTCAAAACAAACAAACAAACAAACAAACAAGAAGAGAGGTCTTCCTGATTCAGGTTACTCTGGTGGGGAGGATGTTCAGCTAAAGTGAAGTCTTTACCTGTAAGTCTGGGGTGAAAGGGAAAGCAAGACAGGAAGGAGGACCTGGTGAGGGAGCTGCTCCGTTCTTTTTTTTTTTTTATTTTTGAGTCTGAGTCACACTCTGTCATCTAGGCTGGAGTGCAGTGTCACGCTCAAGGCCACTGCAGCCTCGACCCGCTGGGCTCCGGCGATCCTTCCGCCTCAGCCTTCCAGGTAGCTGGAACTACAGGCATGCGCCATCACACCCGGCTGATATTTTTTTTAATTATTGTGGAAACAAGTTCTCGCCAAGTTGCCCAGGGGGTCCTCTCATCTTGGCCTCCCAAAGGGCTGGGATTACAGGCAAGAGCCACCACACCTAACCTGCTCCATGTATTTTTTCCTCACTTGCCCTCACTGTGCATTTGGACCTCCAACCAGAGCTCTCCCCACAGACTGCACCAGGCTGAGCCACTTGTGTACTGGCCCACAGCTGAGGTGCCTGCTCTGGACAAGCTGGGGAAGTGCGTTACAATTCTCCTCCAGACCTACCCCTGCATCTTTGAGCACCTGCTGAGGAGAGGCCTAGGGGGTTGGGGAAGTCGAAGAACTAAATTTAGTCCAAAAGCTGCAACTTAAATTGGGTGGGTATTTACCCTGGGGAAGCTGGGAGGGGGGAGGAGAGAGGAGTCCCGACCCAGCAGAACTTTGAGACCACAGTTCACCCTGAGTGGCACTGACCCTAGAACCATAGTCCCCTCCCCCAGCAAACACCGAGGGGAAGCATCCTCAGCACGCTGCTGGCCTCTTGCATGCTTGCTTGACCTCTCTGGTGCATATCAAGTTTTTTCCCATCACCACCCCACCCCCATCTCAATTCTCAGGGGTCCAGTTCCTCTGAGTCCTTCCCTAAACGCTCCCAGTGCACCAGACCTCACCCCCCCCACCTCGCCGCCGCGTGGCCTGCAGCTTCCCCTCTCCCAAGTCCTCCAGAGGCTTACAGAGGTCCATCAAGACCAGGAAAAGGCATGACTTGGGGTCGGGTTCCCCTTCCTGAGAATGTCCACATTGACCCACACTGATCTCAGTGACCAGAGGAAGGAATCTTTGGGGGCTGTGCTGGATCCTAGCTTTAAAATGAGGACAGCAGCCAGGCACTTTGGGAGGCCGAGGCGAGAGGTAATGCCTGAACCCAGGGGTCGGAGACCTCGTCTCTACAATAAATCAAGAAAAATTAGCTGGGCACGCGGCACACGCCTGCAGTTCCCGCTACTTGGAAGGCTGAGGCGGAAGGATCGCCTGAGTCCAGCAGGTCGAAGCTGCGGTGGCCGGGAGCGGCCACTGCACCCCAGCCTGGGCGACAGAGTGAGACTCCAACTCGAGGGAAAGAAGAGGACGAAAGGGGGCAACCCCCAGACGAGAGCCCACCTCCTGGAAGTCAGAGGCTGGAGGCTGGGAGGCAGTCAAGGGTTGCCAGGAAGCAAGGGGTGCCGAAGCTGGGGGAGCCACCAGGGGCAGGGGCCGCTCTCCACCGGCGATTGGTCCTCAGGCTCGGGCCAAACCCCAAACCTGCCCGGCAACAGCCCCAGCGGAGGGCGGGGGACTTCAGGGAAGTCAGCTGAGCGGCCGCCGCCCGGCGCTCAGCTTCCAGGAATCCCGGGCGGGCCCAGCCTCCGCCGCCGGCCTCGGGACGCCGCCTCCTGTGGCCCCGGGGCGGGCTGTCGGCCACCTCCCTGGGGCCCCGCAGCCTCGGTTCCCCTCCCGGGCTGAGCAGAGAGAGCAACACGTCGCCGACTGCTCCCGGGGCTGGGCGGAGCCGCCGAGGCCGGGCTTTCCCGCCCCTTCCCCGGGGCGGTCAGTTTCATTTCCCTCCCCTCGACTCCCTCGTGCCTCCTTCCCGGCCCCGGGCCTCCCGCGGGCTGGCCCAGATTCCCCCCGCCAGCCGCGGGCCACCCGGGAAAGCCCGAGGCCCGAGACCACAGGCGGGAGACCGCCGGCAAGGGAATCCCCGGCTCCCCAGGGCCAGCTGTGCCCCGAACACCGCAGTCGCCGAGTCCGGCTGTTCGGCCGGCCCTTGGTGCGGGGCCTGGCTCTGCCGGCCGACGGAGACGCAGGCACGGGGAGGGCACCGCCCGCCGGGGAAGGCTGGCCTCCGGAGGCCGAGACTCAGCCTTGGGCCTCAGGAGCGTAGGGGCTGGGGCGAGGCGAGCCCCCTCCCACGGCAGCGCTAGCGAGTTACTTCCCTTGAGAGGAAGGGCGAGCGGGGGAGGGGGAGGGTGAGCCACCTCTGAGGAATGTGCCTTGGGTGGGACATCCTGTATTGCCCCGGCTCCGCCCTCCACCCCGCGCCAGTCCCCTGGAGCCCGCCGGCTCCGCCTCCTCCTCCTCCAGTCGCTTCCGCGGAGGAGGGCCTGGGGGGCGGGAGTCGCTTCCTTTTTCCCCACCCCGGGGAAGGCATAAGCCAAGAGCTTGGGGAGGTGGGCAGAGCAGAGGCTGGCAGAGGCCGGGAGGCAGGCCCAGAGCAAGGAGCAGGAAGAAAGGGCTCGGAAAAGCCAGCTGCCGCTCGGCTCAGCCCCCGAGTCCAGAAGGCTCTCCAGAAAGACTCAACCTACCAAACAGCCCATTTCTTTCCCTGGGCTCTGGAGCCAAGCGCCCGACTCCACACTTAAACTGGGAGAACGGGCGGCCCCTAGTGGTCAGCGGCCAAGCTGCAGGGCCCGGGGCGGGCCGGACCCTCTCCCTCTGAACACCCCTCTTGATCTCAGGTGGTCTGGGCTCCTGGGCTCTAAGTGCTGGTCCCTCTCCCGCCCTCCATTCCCACCCTGACCTCACGCTGCTCGGGTGCCCAGATGGCTGGGCTGCCGTGAGCACAATGAAGAGCCTGTGTCTCATTTGTCGTGATCATCTTTAATAAAAAATAAATTAGTTCTGGGGTGGGGACCATCTTAGGAATTGAGTTGGGGCAGGGGGAGGGTGCCTTATGCCAACATTTGCCTTTTCCACCCTCTGTCCAGCTAGTCCCTACTCCGGGGACGCAGTCTCTCCTCCTGGGGCAAGGTAGGGTTGGCAGTGGCCGACCCCATCCCTGGCTAATTAGGGAGGGAGGGCGAGAGCCTAGGTCAAGGGAGAGGAGAAATAAAGCTCAGGGCGTGAGCTGGGCGGGGATGGGGAGACCACATGCTTAAGTCGCTTGGGTTAGCAAGGGACTGCCAACTTGTTTTCCTCTCAGCCCAGAAGTCCCAGGGAAACAGGTATCGTCCCCTCCCCCTTCCCTCTCAGTCTGTGCGACTTCCTTTTGAAACGTGATCCACATGTTTGGGCACACACGCATCCATGCGGGCCCAGATACACACCTGGGGGCACATGTGCACACACGCCATCACACCACCACACAGACCCAGCCGCATATCTTGGTAGTTGCTGTCAGTCACCTTGCCACCTTCGATCGCCCTGGAGGACATCCCTGGTGAGACTGGGACAGGCTGGAGAGCCCAGGGGTACAGAGTGAGCCTATCGATGGGTGGCCGATGGTGGCATGAGAAAACCATGAGGAGAGGGTCTCCTGGACCCATATCAGGAGGGCTCCGGGGGAGACCGCTCCAGGACATGGGCACAAGAGCGGCAGCAGGTGGCTGTGTAGTAGGGGTAGACGCAGAGCCGGGCCTGTACCACCAGGGGGCAGTGTGGAGAGCTGTCCTTGCATTGATCATCTGGGGACAGAGGAGGCCAGAGGGCACAAGACGGTCCCCAAGATCCATCCGTCTGGCAGTGTGCTGCCCACTCCCACCGGTCCTGTCTCATCTCGCCCCCTTCTTCAGCTAACTCCGCTCTTTGGGGGTTGGGGAGTGGGGGCTCTTTACCAGGGCGCTGGCTGCAGGGTTGGCTGTTGCAGGGCCGTTTCCGGGAGGGTCGCAGGTGGGGCGGGCATCGGGTGCCGAGGGTCTGGTTGGCGCTCAGGCACTGGACCTCCCTCGTCTGCACTCCCCCCTGGCAGGAGCGAGAACACTGCGGAGACCCCGGCTGTCATATCAGAGCTTTGCTGTGCCCCGGGCGCCTCCTTAACCCCAGGCCGTCACCTCCCTCTTGGAAAGGGTGGTGGGGACTCTCCTGGGACATGATGAGGTCCCAGATGGAGAGGGCCCACCTGTCCTCCAAGTCAACAGGAAAGGGGACCATGTCAAACCCCAGCTGGAGCCGGGCTCGGTGGCTCAGCCTGTAATCCCGCGCCTTGGGAGGCTGAGG
>NW_007115023.1:0-374 GCF_000164805.1 Carlito syrichta
TGGCCGAATAGTCGGCCGACTATTTAGTTGGGTGAACTAGTTGACTGACGAGTTGGCCCTGTAGTTGGTTGACTAATTTCCTGACCTAACTTGTCGTCTGATTAGTTGGCCGACTTGTTAGCTGACCTAACTAGTCTACTGACGTTATCAGACGGAAATTGTTGACTTAAAAGTTGGCCCACTAGTCAGCTGATTGGTTAGCTAACTTAACTGGTTGGACGGCTAGTAGGCCGACCGGTTAGCTGACTTAACTAGTCAGCCAGTGAGTGAGCTGACAGGTTAGCTGACTTAACTAGTCAACCGGCGAGTTAGCCGATTGTTCAGCTAAATTAAAAAGTTCACCGGCGATTGAACCAATTGGTCAGTGGACTTAA
>NW_007115024.1:0-374 GCF_000164805.1 Carlito syrichta
CCCCCCCCCCCAGCTTTTTTTTTTTTTTTTGGTAGAAATGAGGTCTTGCTATGATGCCTCCAACTTCTGGGATCAAGTAATCCTTCCTTGGACTCCCAAAGTGCTGGGATTGGTGTGAGCTACCATGTCTGGCCTTATGCTATATTTTTAAAGAATTACAATGTTACAGGAATGGTTGCAGCCCTCTGTGTCCCCTTCCTTTGCCCATTTCCCCAACCCTCTTCAGAGGTAACCACTACCCTGGAGTTGCTGTATGCCCCAACACATGTCAATACGTCTACTACTTATAATCCAGCCACTGCCCACAAAAAAGCATAGACAGCCGGGCTCGGTGGCTCAGCCTGTAATCCCGCGCCTTTGGGAGGCTGAGGTGA
>NW_007115025.1:0-374 GCF_000164805.1 Carlito syrichta
GTGTCTGCCTGTGCGTGTGTAGGCAGGTTGTTTGTGAGGATGAAAAAAATGGTTTTAGGTGTGTGTCTGCCTGTGCGTGTGTAGGCAGGTTGTTTGTGAGGATGAAAAAAAGACTAACAGTACTATTGTGAAGGATGTGGCAAACGTTTTCCACGTAGGGCCCTGATTTCTCTACTTACTGGATAAGTGTTTTAGAAAATGCCTTAGAGTGCATGTGACCATGTAAGTTACAGGTTATTGCACACCTTCCGTGTCCAAGGCTGGCATCCCAGATGGAGACTTCTCATCATTTTGGTCTTTCATGAAATGTTTCTAGGATGAATACTATTCAAAATGCAACATCTGGTACTTCCTTACTTTGTCCTTATTAGCTA
>NW_007115026.1:0-374 GCF_000164805.1 Carlito syrichta
AGAATGGCAATTCCAACAAGAAGCTCACTATTGCCAACTGCGGACAACTCGAATAAATTGAACTTGCTTTATCTTAACTACCAGACCATCCCTTCTGAAGCTCGGGAGAGCACCCCTCTGTCCTATTTGCTGGCAATATCCTATAACCTTTGTGATCTCACTGAAGTTCTTTGGGTTACATATTTTCCTTATTCCCTTCCAGTCCAGTTGGATTGAAGAGAAACAAAAACTAAATAACAAAAGGAAGTGTATTCACAGTAAAAGAAGAAATGGACACGATGAATGACAACCTGAGACAAGGGAGAAACCATTTGTAAATCACATACCTTATGAGATTTAAAATACAGAATAAATAAAGAACACTTGCAATTAAA
>NW_007115027.1:0-374 GCF_000164805.1 Carlito syrichta
CCTCCCGGCCGCTGGGACACGGGCTTGTCCAGGCAAGGCCTGCAGGAGGGAAGGTGTTTTCCCACAAGTGGCCCCTGGCAAGGCTCTGGGAGGCTTCTCTGTGCCTGTGGCAAGGAACAGAAACCCAGGCCTCCCACCCACCCTGAGCCCGAGCCACTGAGGCTGCTCCAGCTTCTGAGGCCCCAGGACACACCTCGGTGTGGACAGCCTGCTGTCCGGCGCTGTAAGTGAGGCCTGTGTGTAGGTGGTGAGCTCCTCGTTACAGGGGGCATGCGAGCCGGTGCTGGGCGGAGAGCCCCTGTGGCCTGGGGCCGCCCCAGGCCCTGACCTGCCAGCCAGCCCTCCGGGGGGGCAAAGGGTGTGGGGGGGGGGGC
>NW_007115028.1:0-374 GCF_000164805.1 Carlito syrichta
AGCACATATATATATATATATATATATATATATAAATTGTACAGAAAAGGTATTTCTTGAGACCACATATAAGAGACATGGCTTTGGTGCTATTTAGAAGGTGAACATGTGTCTAAGAATCTCTACACTTAGCTATAAACATGAATATAGTCACTCATCCATTCAATCCTCAGATTTTCGTTGAAATGAAAATTTCTGTCCCATGTTTTGGAGGACACAACCATGAAAGACAGAAAGATCTTGATTGCAAGAAGTTTTATTGTTTGCAGGGAAGTTAAGAAATACTCTACAAGAAGGCAAACAGGGAAATGTAACAGAAGCTGTGAGTGCCCAGGACAGGTTCTGTCACCTGCAGTGGCTCTGCTGGGCTGTTC
>NW_007115029.1:0-374 GCF_000164805.1 Carlito syrichta
CCTTCAGACCACCCATGACTTTTTCTGTGAATGACACCACAGTCCTGAAGCTCAAAACCTCAGAAGCATCCTTAACTCTTCCCTTGTCTTGAATGCCACTAGATCCCAGGCATTTCATATGTATTATCTCATTTAATTTTCACAAGAAACTCTTAAACGTATTAGCATACTGATTCTAAGGATAAGGAATATTCAGAGAAGTGAAACGACCTTCCTAAAGTTGCAAGCAAGTGGTTGACGGAGCCAGGATTAGAGGCAGGTTTTGACCTGGCTGTCCTACACTCCCTTCTCTTCTTCCCCCAACACATGTGTCCACATACACAGTTCTCTCCTTTACTGTTCAAATGATCCAGTCCCCGCCCCCAATGTAGACA
>NW_007115030.1:0-374 GCF_000164805.1 Carlito syrichta
AGAAATTAAAAAAAAAAAATTAACTGGACAAGGTGGTGCATGCCTATAGTTCCAGCTACTTGGAAGACTGAAGAGGAAGGATCGCCTGAGCCAAGCAGGTTGAGGCTGTGGTGGCCGTGAGTGTGTCACTGCACTCTAGCCTGAGTGACACAGTAAGACTCAGACTCAAAAAACAAACAAATAAAAAAACTATAAAGCTATCATAATCAAAACAGCCTGGTATTGGTACAAGAACAGGCATATGGACCAAGGGAACAGGATAGAGATTTCGGGAGCAAAACCTCAATTTCTCAACCAACTCATCTTTGACAAATCCTCCACTAACAACCACTGGGGAGAGGAGAACCTATTCAGTAAATGGTGCTGGGAAAACT
>NW_007115031.1:0-374 GCF_000164805.1 Carlito syrichta
AGCCGCGAGCGCCGAGGCCATTCATGATTTTGGTGACGTTATTCCAGGAGTGGGCGAGGGAGGGCGGGGCCTCTCGGGCCAAGCCCCGCCTCCGCCCCTATAAATACGGCCTCTCGGGCTCTTTGTGGGGCTGGGAGCGCGGTGGAGCGCGCAGGCGGTGGCCGTGCCGTCGCCGCTGGCCGTCCCGGGAAAGCGACGGCGCGCTCCCCTGCCCCTGGCCCTGCACGCCCATCTCCGCCCGTGCCCTCCCCGCCGGGACGCAGGGACCGTGGTTGAATCCCAGGGGCGTGGGTTCGCCTCCCTCGGACTTCATGTCTGTGTATTTCCCCATCCACTGGTGAGTACCCCGCCCGCGCCGGCGCGCGGCTCGCCGC
>NW_007115032.1:0-374 GCF_000164805.1 Carlito syrichta
AGGATCCCCGGCGTCCGTATTTGCATCGTCCCTAAAAAGAGATGTACATTGCCGTGATGTGGCCCCCACCGCCTTGGCAAGCCTCTGGTGCTGAGCCAGAGCTATCCTTAAGTTCCTCCGGGCGACGAGAAACTCTGCTCTTTTGAGTGAACCACAGAATCCCCGGCGTCCGTAATTACATCCCCCCTAAAAAGAGATGTATATTGCCGTGCTGTGGCCCCCACCACCTTGGCAACCCTCTGGTGCTGAGCCAGAGCTCTCCTTGGCTTCCTCCGGGCAACGAGAAACTCTGCTCTTTTGAGCGGTCCACAGGATCCCCGTCGTCCGTATTTGCATCCTCCTGCACAAGACATGTATATTGCCATGCTGTGGCC
>NW_007115033.1:0-374 GCF_000164805.1 Carlito syrichta
CTGAATAGGCCTTCATAGGCCTCAGCTGTGTGGTTACATATGTTGGCTCCCAACACATCACACCACTTGGTGATGTTTCATTTACCCACATTCACTCAACATCTCCAACATGCCACCCATTGCCTCAAATTTAGTTTTATTCTCCTGTGGAAATACTCAGTCTGGGAGGTGATCAGTCTGCCCTTCGGCCTCTTAGAAACATGTCTACCAATCAAAACTGGGTTCTTAGCAGGGCTTGGTGGCTCAGCCTGTAATCTCGTGCCTTGGGAGGTTGAGGTGAGTGGATTTCCTGAGCCCGCAGATTCGAGACTCTCCTGGGCAACTTGGTGAGACATCATCTCTACAATAAATAAATTAAAAAAAAAAAAAAAAAA
>NW_007115034.1:0-373 GCF_000164805.1 Carlito syrichta
ACCGAGGCTGGCTAAAATATATTTTTTTAAAAAGTAAATTAGAGAGAGAAAGAGAAGAGAGAGAGAAGATTCACTTCCTCTAGGTGAGGGAGGGGGTCAAAGCCAGGAAGCATGGTGACAGTCATAGCTCAAAGAGCAATGGCCCCACCACTTGAGGATCTATCCAAAGGAAAGGAAATCATTATGTCAAAGAGATATCTACACTCCCATGTTTATTGCAACACTATTTACAATGTCCAGGATATGGACTCAACCTAAGTGTCCACTGGTGAAAGAATGGGTAAAGAAGCCGGGCTCGGTGGCTCAGCCTGTAATCCCGTGCCTTTGGGAGGCTAAGGTGAGTGGATTGCCTGAGCCCACGGGGTCAAGACCC
>NW_007115035.1:0-373 GCF_000164805.1 Carlito syrichta
AAAGTAAATTTTCTCTCCCATTCCTGAGAGTGTCTCCTCATGCTTGGTGGCAGGCGTGGTGGTGGTGGTGGTGATTATTATTATTTGGAGTCTGAATCCCACTCTGTTACCCAGGCTTGAGCACAGGGGCATGCTCACGACCACCACAGACTCCATCTGCTGGTCTTAGGTGATCCTCCCTCACAGTGTTCCGGGCTGGTCTGAAACCTGCAGGCTCAGGCCGTCCACTCACCTCAAACTCTGATGGGACAGGATGCCAGGCTGAGCCCCTGACTCTGGCCTGTGGTTGTGGTGGTGGTGGTTGTTATTATTATTCTGATTTGAAGTGATGCTCTGTCACCCAGGTTGGAGCACAGAGGACCGCTGTCGGCCA
>NW_007115036.1:0-373 GCF_000164805.1 Carlito syrichta
CCCGCGGGCTCAGGCAATCCACTCATCTCAGCCTCCCAAGGCGTGGGATTACAGGCTGAGACACCGAGCCCGGCTAACGTTTTTTTTTTTTGTTTTTTTTTTTTGAATCAGGGTCTCACTCTGCTGCCCAGGCTGGAGGACAGTGGCACGATCGTGACTCACCGTAAACTCAACCTTCTGGACTCGTGATCCTCCTGCCCCAGCCTCCTGAGTAGCTGGGACTACAGGTGCACACCACCATGCCTGGCTCAGTTTTTTGGGTTTTTCCTGAGTTGGAGTCTCATTCTGTCACCCAGACTGGAGTGCAGTGACTGCTTCTGGCCACCGCAGCCTTGACCTGCTGGGCTCTGGCGATCCTTCCACCTCAGCCTTC
>NW_007115037.1:0-373 GCF_000164805.1 Carlito syrichta
CCAGGCCGGCGGACCCAATGAGAACCACACTGAGCACAGAAGACTCCTCACCACAGCGACCCTGCAGTCAAGGATCCCGACAGCTGCACAGGTTGGGCGATGGGCACAGCTCCGCTCACTGGCCAGGGGCGGGGTGAGGCCCAGGCTGGCGCCTCTGAGCGGGCAGGGGGCTGAGCATTCCCAAAGCATGAGGAGCTAAGGAGAAGCCCGAGTGAGGCCCTGAGAAGGCCTGGGGTGGCAGCCTGGGGGGTGGTGTGTGTGTGAGAGAGGCACACAGCATCTTCCCAGGGCCCCGGGGGAAGGAGTGGGTGCACAGAGTGAGACACTCAGGCACCAGTGACATCTACCTCATGGGGTCATCGTGAGGCACCAG
>NW_007115038.1:0-373 GCF_000164805.1 Carlito syrichta
CTGGGCCATGCAAGGAGACCCCGTCTCTGCACCCATCCAAACAGGGTTCTGGGGTCGAGGTGCCCGTGTTATGGCCATTCCCCATGCTCAGGTGGTAGGATCACCAGAGAGCAAGATTTTGAGACTGGCAGTGAACGATGGTCGTGTCCTTGGGCCCCAGCCTAGGCCACAGAGCCAGAGCCTGTCTCCAAAAACATCAGAATCGTACACATATTCTCAAAAAATGAGATTCAGACAGATTAATTGTCCTGGTGAGGGATGTGTCCCTGGCCTTTCATGGTAGAAGGTCCTCATTTCCGAGTCTGAGGGTCGGCCTGCCTGGGGCACATTTATCACCTCAGAGAAGAAAGCCAGCAGGACCTGGCCAGGGAGC
>NW_007115039.1:0-373 GCF_000164805.1 Carlito syrichta
CCAGGTGGGTCTCAAACCCGCGGGCTCAGGCAATCCACTCACCTCGGCCTCCCAAAGTGCCGGGATTACAGGCTGAGCCACTGAGCCCGGCCTGATTTATCTTTCAGTAACTTTGTCTTAGTAGCTGGGTGAGGTGCCTCACACCTGTAATCCTAGCACTTTGGGAGGCCGAGGCCAGAGGATTGCTTGAGCCCAGGGGTTGAAGACCAGTTTGGGCAACTTGGACCTCATTTCTACAATAAATCAAAAAATTAGCTGGCCATGGTGGTGTGCACCTGTGGTTCCATCTACTTGGAAGGCTGAGGCGGAAGGATCGCCCGAGCCCAGCAGGTGGAGGCTGCTGTGGCTGTGAGTGTACCACTGCGCTCCAGCC
>NW_007115040.1:0-373 GCF_000164805.1 Carlito syrichta
AAGACCATTTCTGGATCCGAGGGTTGGGGTTTCAGATTGAACAAGTCAGGATCCAAGGTTTGGAACTCCTAAGAGACCAAGGCAGGAGCAGAGGGTTTGAACTTCAGTGACCTAGGTAGGACTTGAGGGGTGAGAATTCAGAGAGACCGAGGTAGCACTTAAGGACTATGATTACAGAAAATCCAAAGCAAGATCTGAGGATTGAGACTTCAGAGAGTGCAAGGCAGTATCTGAGGTCTAAGATTTCTGAGAGACCTACTTAGAATCTGAGGGTTGGTATTTCAGAGGGACCAAGGAAGGTCTCAAGTGTTGGGACTTCAAAGAGACCAAGAGGGCATCTGACTCTTAGGACTTCAGAGAGACCGAGGCATTA
>NW_007115041.1:0-373 GCF_000164805.1 Carlito syrichta
AGCCGGGTGTGGTAGCGCGTGTCTGTAGTTCTGGCTACTTGGAAGGCTGAGGCAGAAGGATCGCCGGAGCCCAGCGGGTAGAGGCTGCGGTGGCCGGGAGCATGCCACTGCACTCCAGTCCAGGCGACAGAGTGAGACTCCGACTCAAAAAAAAAAAAGTATTTACAAAAGCATAAAATAATACCATTTTTTCCAACTAAATTTTTTTGTTTTGGAAAGTATATTTATTTTTCATAAAATTGTTGTTTATGATAACTTACAATAAGTTTATTATTGTTTTTAAATTAATAAGTAAATTATTTTATTTTATTTATTTATTTTATTTTTTATTTTTTGAGTTGGAGTCTCACTCTGTCGTCCAGACTGGAGTGCA
>NW_007115042.1:0-373 GCF_000164805.1 Carlito syrichta
CCAGCTGGCATAACTAGCTGACTTAACGAGCTACCCAGTTGATATAACTAGCTGACATATATAGCTAGATTCCTAGGTAACAAGCTGACTTAACTATCAGAAATAACTAGCTAACCATATGGCTAGCCATCTGATTTTTAAACTAGATTTTAACTAGCCAACCAGCTGGATGGCCAACAGACTTAACAAGGTGTCTTAACTATCTAGGTAGCAGCTTGCCAGCTGACTTAACTAACTGACTTAACCAGCTAGTCAGCTGGTGGGCCAGGTGACTTAACTAGTTGGCCACCTATCTAGACAGCTGGCTAGGCAACTGACTTAAGATAGCAAGCTGTCAAAACAGCTCACTTAATTACCTAGTTACCTACATAGC
>NW_007115043.1:0-373 GCF_000164805.1 Carlito syrichta
CCCCCTCGGTCTCGACCTCCTCGTTGTTGTGCCCGGGTCGCCCCGGTTCGTCGTCGGCCTCGAGCTCCCGCTCGTCGTCAGGCTCCTCGGCCTCCAGCGCCGCCTGCAGCCGCTCAGCAAGCTCGGCCTTGAGGCCGCGAGTGTCCAGGCCGCGGCGCTGCAGCTCCTCGCGAAGTTCGTTCACCTTCAGACGGCGCACATCCATGGCCCGGGCCCCCGGGGTGGCCCCCGAGCCCGGCCCGGTCTCCCAGGGCTCTGTCCCCCTTAAACCTTTCCTGTCAGGAGGCGAAGGGGGAAGGGGGGGGGCCCACTCCTATGGCGGCGGCGGCTCAAAATGGCCGCCGCCACCGCCTCCCCCCCCTCACCCGTGCCC
>NW_007115044.1:0-373 GCF_000164805.1 Carlito syrichta
GGCCAAATGGTTGGTTTGTTAACTAGTTGACTGACGAGTTGTCCCACTCTGGTGTGGTCAACTAGTTGGCTGGCTGGTGTGCTGACCAACTAGTTAGGTGGGCTAACTTGTCAGCTGACAAGTTGGCCGACAGGTCGGCTGATAGGTTAGCCGACTTAACCAGCTGACTGGATAGTCCAAAGATCAGTTAGCTGACTTAACTAGTCTGCCAATGAGTGAGCCGACATGTGAGCTGACTTAACTATTCTACCAGCGAGTAAGCTGATTGGTCAGCTTAGTTAACTAGTCAGCCGGCGAGTGAGCCAACTGGTCAGCTGACTTAACTAGTCAGCCAAGAGTAAGCTGACTGGTCAGCTGACTTTAGTCATCTCAC
>NW_007115045.1:0-373 GCF_000164805.1 Carlito syrichta
CAGTATGTCTGACAGAGACTGTGGTGACAAAAAGATGCCTCCCATGTGCGTCATGATGGGCGTCCACAGCTCCCCAGGGAAATGTCCATGTGGTCGTGGGATGAAGAAGTGATTGGAAGAGAAAGGGGCCGTCCCATTGCCCAAAGAAGGCACACCAGGTGACCAGAACTTGGGCTGGCTGTGGCATTGTTGAACCTCTTAGATAGCTCTATGCTCAACCTTCCTCCTAACTCGGGGCATTCTGTTCCATGAGCTCACACGTGTCTTTGCTGTGGGGCACGAGTGTCGAGGGTGGAGGCAGGCCTTCTGGGAGGCATGGCCAAAGGCATGGGATGGATGTGCCTGCTGGACAACTTGAAACCTCCTGTATACG
>NW_007115046.1:0-373 GCF_000164805.1 Carlito syrichta
CAGGCAATCCACTCACCTCAACCTCCCAAGGCGCAGGATTACAGGCTGAGCCACCAAGCCTGGCTTATTTTTTATTTCTTATAATGACTATCCTAACAAGTGTGAGGTGATATTTCATTGTGGATTTGATTTGTGTTTTCTGATAATTAGTGATATTAAGCTCTTTTTCATATATCTATTGGCCATTTGTATGTCTTCTTTGGAGAAATGTGTATTTAAGTCCTTTGCTCATTTTTTTCTTCATTTTTTTCCTTAAAAAATTTTTTATTTTAAAGATGTGAGGTACAGGGGGCCAACCCCTGCAGAGAGATTTAGAGGGTCCCTGGAAGGTGGGGGCAGCGTCGGCGATTATTCTGGAGAAATAAAGAGAAAG
>NW_007115047.1:0-373 GCF_000164805.1 Carlito syrichta
CAGGGTGATGTGTCCCTCATAAAGGGCAGCTCCAGGGTTTCTGGTGGCGACTCTGTGTCTTGACCTTATCAATATCAGTATCCTGCTTATGATATCAGAGTTTGGTTTTGCAAGCTAATACCATTGGGCAGGGGGAAAACTGGCCTGGAAAAGCATATAAGAGATCCCCGTGTTATATGTCACAGCTACGTGTGAAGCTACAATGATCTGAAAATAGAGTTTCTTTTTTAAAATGGAGCACCAAGAAATGTGGAGAAGTGAATTTTCTTTTTTGAGTCAGAGTCTCACCCTGTCACCCAGGCTGTAGTGCTCTGGCACACTCATGGTCACCCCAGCCTCAACTGGCTGGGCTTAGGCGATCCTTCTGCCTCAG
>NW_007115048.1:0-372 GCF_000164805.1 Carlito syrichta
ACTCACCTCAGCCTCCCAAAGGCGTGGGATTACAGGTTGAGCCACCGAGCCCGGCTGAGAGCCCCAATCTTTATGTGTATGGACTGTTTCCGTTTGTAAGTACCAAAGGGATGTCTTTCTCTCTGCAGCTGCCTAATTGTGTGAGGGCCTCAGTTTGAATAGGATACAGAGAATTTGGAAAAGAAGAAAATTTGGGGGATTTGGACAATTTGGACAAAACTATGAAATTTTATTCATTTTTTAAAATTTTCTTTATGTATTTATTTATTTTGAGTTGGAGTCTTATTTATTTATTTATTTATTCTGACTGGAGTGCAGTGGCCGCTCCCGGCCACCGCAGCCTTGACCTGCTGGACTCCGGCGATCCTTCCG
>NW_007115049.1:0-372 GCF_000164805.1 Carlito syrichta
AGAGTTACTTTCTCACACAATAACAGCCCGTGGGGAGGCAGCGCCAGCACTGACTGTTATCAGACCAACATAATACCAGCTTCCATGTTTTCCATCTTCTACCCTGACGCCCCAAGCCTGCTGTCTTTGCCTAGGCTGTTCCCCTCATGGTCACAAAAGGGCTGCCACAGCATCAAGCATCACAGACTTTCCTAGCAACAGCCAAATGACAAAAACAGAAAGTCTCTTTGGCTTCTTCTTTAAGAATAAGGAAAGTTTTTCTGGAAGCATCTCCAGCGGACTTCTCATTGGCCAGAATCGTGTCCCACGCCCCCTCTTAAGCCAACCACCGACAAGCGTAACTTACAAGAATGAGAGTTATGCCGGGCTCGG
>NW_007115050.1:0-372 GCF_000164805.1 Carlito syrichta
AAAAAAAAAAAAAAGAAAAGAAAAATGTTTCTGATAATAGAAGAGGGATCTTTTTTAGTAGGAATGACAACAGCCAACTAAAATGGTTGGGTTTTAGTCAAGTGTGCTTTAGTGTCCCAAAGAAAATGATTGCAAGTAGCAAAATAAACATTTGTTCAAGGTATGGAAATTTGCTAAAGAGCCATGAATAAGACAAAAATGTCAAGTATAGTAATGCAAGAATCGATGTTTATCTTACACATTTGATATTGTAAAATGTCTAGAGGAAGATATAGGAAAGTTGCATGCTAATAACACTTTCAAGAATGCCCAGTTATACTTTAATACTGAAATGATACATTATGAGGCACTAGGAATGGGAAACAAACAAAC
>NW_007115051.1:0-373 GCF_000164805.1 Carlito syrichta
ACTCAAAAAAAAAAAAAAAAAAATTCTGTAGACAATATTATGTAACTTACAGTGTAGAGGTCTTGTACATATTTTGTCATCTTTATCCGTAGTTACTTAATATTTTTTCTTCTATTGCAATAGACATTTATTTTTATTTCAATTTTCAACTGTTTATTGTTAGGTCATAGAAATATCATTGAATACTGCATGTTGATCTTGTATCTTATAATGTTGCTAAACTCACCTGTTAGTTTCAGTACTTTTTATAGATTCCATAGGATTTCTATATAAAATGTCATGACATCTACAAAGAGATTTATTTCCAACCTGAATGCATTTAATTTTTTTTTTTTTTTTTTTTTTGAGTTAGAGTCTCACTCTGTCGCCCAGA
>NW_007115052.1:0-372 GCF_000164805.1 Carlito syrichta
CTCAGCCTCCCAAGGCGCGGGATTACAGGCTGAGCCACCGAGCCCAGCTGAGTTTCTTGGTTTGTTCAAACCATAGCCAGGAGAGAGGCCGGGGTGGCTGCAGTGGCGTGCATGAGGGGAGAAGAAGGAAGGAATGAGGGGTGGGCGGGCCTTTAGGCCCCAGTGAGGGCTGCGATCCAACGGGGGGTGATCCAGGGATGTGACCCCGCCTCTGGAGCCTCAGCTTTCTCTTCTGAGGAGTGGGCGGGACAACACCTGCCTCTGAAGGCTGCCCTGGGACTCAGGGAGCTTCCTGTGGTCCCCAGGGCACGCGAGGCCCTTGGGCTGCCCTGGTCCTGCGTGACCCGGGCAGGGGCTGCCGCTTCTGTGCTC
>NW_007115053.1:0-372 GCF_000164805.1 Carlito syrichta
ACTCCATTCCATTCCTCTTCATTCCATTGCACTCCATTCTATTCCATTCCTCTCCATTACATTCCCATCAATTCCATTGCATTTCATTCCTCTCATTCCATTTCTTTCCATTCCATTCCTATCAATTCTATTTCTCTCCATTCCATTCCTCAGCATTCCATTCCTTTTCTTTCCATTTCATAACATTATTTATTTTCCAGTTTTTCTTGCTTCCATTTAATTTCAATACACTCAATTGCATTCCTTGCCTTCCATTACTCTCCATTCCATTGATTCCATTCCATTCCTCTTCATATCCCTCCATTCCATTCATCTGCATACCATTTCACTACATTTATTTCCATTCCATTCAATTCCATTCCTTTCCTTTAA
>NW_007115054.1:0-372 GCF_000164805.1 Carlito syrichta
CGGAGGCTGGGAAGCCGCCCGAGCCTGGTCCCGGCGCTCCCGGGCGGCCGAGAGGGTCTCCCGGGCCCGGGCGGGGGAGGGGAGGGACGGTCACTTTAGGATAAGCCCTCCTCACCCCAACAGCCAACATGTAGCCGCGCCAGGGGGGTGGGAAGCTTTCCAAACTCAGCGGGGCCAGACAACACCTGACTCTGTCGCCTTCTCCACCCACTAGGTTTCGGCGACTGCTGCGCTGGTGTCCGCGGAGAGTCCGGGTCCCCGGGACCCAGGCAGTGGCCCCGGACAGCCCCGCGTCCCGGGCGGCCGGGCGCGTTCGGGGCTGCCTGGCCTCCGCCGCCCGCTCGCATCCGCCTCGGGGTCAGGCGCCTGGGC
>NW_007115055.1:0-372 GCF_000164805.1 Carlito syrichta
CCTAGGCTTAGCCTTTGGAGGGGGCGGGTTCCTCGTGGCTGGCTGGGGCCTTTCATTCCCGCCTCTTTGGTTAAGTGATAAAGGGGGAGTTGATCCATCTGGCTACTTCCTGCTGGCAGAGGACGTTGTTGGGTGAGGTGGGTGAAAGAACCAGCCACATGATGCCCCATAAGAAGGTGCTGAAAGAAAAAATTTCGCTGGGGTGGAACTCTTGGAAGTGGCCCTGGAAGTAGAGGAATGCAAGTTGGTCCGGCCAGTCGTCGAGTGGACACAGGAAAAGGAGGAGCCATTTGTCACGAAGAAGATGGTCAAGGAACGCTGAAAACCTGAGTTGGAGGTAATAAGGCCTGAAAGCCATATCTGTAATGAAAA
>NW_007115056.1:0-372 GCF_000164805.1 Carlito syrichta
GGGCCGGGGCCTGGGCTCGGAGGGCCGAGGCGGTCCCGAGCCGGGAGCGACCCCGGGCCGACTGGCCTTGCCACAGGGACACGCGGCAGATCACAGGGACCCCCGCTGGCCCAAACGCGTAATCAAAGCCTGGAGAACCGCACCTGCGGACGAGCCAGACGCTGCCAATGTGGGAAAAGTCATGAATTCAGAATTAAAAATCAGAAACTCACCAGGTCACCTGGAAAACGTCCGGGCGCGGCGGCTCAAGCCCGTCTTCCCAGCACTTTGGGAGGCCGAGGCGAGAGGACTGCTGGAGCCCTCGGGTTCGAGACCAGCCTGGGCCACATGGTGAGACCTTGTCTCTACAAAAAAAAAAAAAAAAAAAAAAAA
>NW_007115057.1:0-372 GCF_000164805.1 Carlito syrichta
AGGCATGAGCCACTGCACCCGGCCCTATACCCTGTTTATGTCTACTAGACTGCAGCTCTGTGACCTGGTCCCTTATGTTAGGTTTCTATGGCTGCTGGTTGTAGCAAATTGCCACAAACAGGATGGCTTAAAACAACTTATTTTGGGCTGGTGGCTCATGCCTGTAATCCCAGCACTTGGTGGGGGCTGAAGCAGAAAGATCACATGAGGCCAGGAATTTGAGACCAGCCTGGACAACATAGCAAGATCCCTTCTCTAATTAAAAACAAAAAAACTAAAATCAAAAAAGAAACTAAAATAATATCACACATTTTGCATTATCTTATAGCTCTGAGGGTTAAAAGTCCAACATGTGTTTTGAGAAGTTGAAAG
>NW_007115058.1:0-372 GCF_000164805.1 Carlito syrichta
AAATAGGATTAAAAAGACAGAACAAAACTTTCAAGAGATGAATGATTTCTTCGAGAGACCGAACCCTAAGAGTAATTGGCCTTACTGAGACAGAGACAGAAACAGAGGCCACACTCAAAGAAGCATTTCATGAAATCATTCAAGAAAACTTCCCTCATCTCATTGGTGATGCAAAAATTCAAACACAAGAGATTCAAAGAAACCCTACAGGACAACAAATGAGAAGACCAACTCCCAGACACATAATAATTCGCCTAAACAGAGTAGGTATAAAAGAAAAATCATAAAGGCAGCAAGAGAAAAAGGTCAGACTACCTACCAGGAAAAACTAATTAGAATAGCAGCAGATTTATCTAGAGAAACCCTCCAGGC
>NW_007115059.1:0-372 GCF_000164805.1 Carlito syrichta
ACCAAGGAACGTGGGAAGTTTTTGGAAGCTAGAAAAGGTAAGAAAACAAGTGGCCCTCTAGTGAATCTTCCAGGAAACATTGTAGCTCTGCCAACACCTTAGTTTGAGCCCAGGAAGATGTTCATTGGACTTCAGACCTGCGTAATTGTAAGACATTACATTTGTGTTGTTTCAAGCCACTGAGCTTGTGGCAATTTAGGCCCTAAACGTGTGTGAGAAGCACAGTCAGAGGAAGGCCACATCTGACCCAGAGAGCTGAACGAAGGATGAAAGGAATGGGAATAAAAACATTTTAAGGAACAACAGCAAGCCCAGTGAGAATACCTAATGCAAAAGGTTTATAGGGTAAATCTTTCTGAAGAAATTCTGCTC
>NW_007115060.1:0-372 GCF_000164805.1 Carlito syrichta
AAAAAAAAAAAAAAAAATCAAAAAATTAGCCAGGCATGGTGGCACGTGCCTGTAGTTCCAGCTACTTGGAAGGCTGAGGCGAAAGGACCACCTGAGCCCAGCAGGTCGAGGCTGCAGTGGTCATTAGCGTGCCACTACACTCCAGCCTGGATGACAGAGTGAGACTCTGACTAAAAAAAATAGGACGGCAGTTTTAGTGCTGATGCTCATCCAAGTTGGCCTGTCAGGGGCACTAAGATAATTATGCTGGACAGTTGCCCCAAAGCACTGAATGCCAGCTCAGGCCCTGCCTCATCAAAGTCACTGTGTGAAGCCGGGCTTGGTGGCTCAGTCTGTAATCCCAGCACTTTGGGAGGCCGAGGTGAGTGGATT
>NW_007115061.1:0-372 GCF_000164805.1 Carlito syrichta
ACAAAGGAGTACTAGTCACTGAGGATGTCATTACAGAGGTGGGCCAGACATGGAAGAACCACTCAAAGAAGGAGGCAAGTCACTGGTATTCCTAAAACTAGAAGGGCCAGTCACCGAGCTACCCATAACAGAGGATGGCAAGGCACTGGAAAGCCCATTATGGAAGAGGACCTGTTACTGGGACAACCTCCCCAAATGAAGACTAGTGAGTGGGGCAATCATTTTGAGTAGGGGCCAGTGACTGGGCCAAGTATCACAGAGGAGGCTCAGTCAGTGGAGCATCCATAAAAGAGTTGGGCCAGTCACTGGGGCATTCATTATGGAGGATGCCTTGTCACTGATGCACCATTCACAAAGGACAGTCTATCACTG
>NW_007115062.1:0-372 GCF_000164805.1 Carlito syrichta
AGATGAGGTCTCACTATGTTGCCCAGGCTGGTCTCAAACTCCTGGGCTCAAGTGATCCTCTTGCCTCCGCCTCCCAAAGTGTTGAGATTACTGGTGTGAGCCACCATGCCTGACTTGATGCTGTTTATTTAGTGGAGAAGTTGGGTCTCTCTTCCCACAGTATCTCTGCTGTCTGCATCTGGCCTGGTGAGTCTTAATGGCAGAGTTTCCCTGTCCTCCAGCCCTTGGGTCCCTATGAATCAGTAAATCTGGAGGCCTGATAGGTCAGGCTTGCTTTTGTTGTTGTTTTTTTGAGTTGGAGTCTCACTCGGTTGCCCAGACTGGAGTGCAGTGGCCGCTCCCGGCCACCGCAGCCTCGACCCGCTGGGCTCC
>NW_007115063.1:0-372 GCF_000164805.1 Carlito syrichta
CATCACTCGCTCCAACTCTCACCCTGCCTGGGCACACCTCTGTGTGTGGACGGAATCTTGGGCGCAGGTACCAGGACACTGCATGACTGTGCAAGAGACTCTGCCTTGAACTTGATGTTGGTGAAAGCATTTTCCATAGGGTGTTTTTCACCAAGCCCTGTATGGTTTTCCAGGTGGACGTGCAGCTCCCTGCAGAGGACACTGAGGGTCCCTCAGCAGGTCTGGGAGGGACAGTAAGGCAACAGCTCGGTTCTCCAGCTCATTTCACCCATGTTGTGGGTGAGTGTCTCGTGGCCTGGACTCAGCCTGTGACTTCTGGGAAGCTGGGTCCATCCTCACGGCCCTGGAGGCCTCCAGAGCCCATGGAGAGCC
>NW_007115064.1:0-372 GCF_000164805.1 Carlito syrichta
CTCAGGGTTGAGAGGAAGAGAGTCCTTTCCCTGCCCGGGGGTGGGGAAGAGAGAGTGAGGACTTGAGAAGTCCCTGGGAAGGTAGAGAGCTCTCAACTGCAAGTCCCTCGGAGTGCAGGCACACAGTAGGCTTTTTAATAAGGAACCAAGTGAATGGCCAGATGGATACATGAGTGAGCGAGCCACGAATAAACAAGTCCCTTGGCAGTTTCAGGCTTCAGGAGAGCCCCCAAGGCTCCCAGGAAGCAGGATTGCAGGGACAGGCTGGGGAAATGTGTGACTTTCCCCAGCTATGAGCATTGCACAATGGGCAGGTCCTCCTGACTCCCAGGTGGCCGTCTCTACCCTGTCCTGGACCTCAAACCCCTTCCC
>NW_007115065.1:0-372 GCF_000164805.1 Carlito syrichta
GGGCCCACAAAACCCTCAACTAGAACTATTGGACATGGCCTTTAAAGTCTTTAACAACCGGGAGGAAGAAAGAATGCAGGACTGCAAACATAAGTGGGAAATGTTTCAGCTTTTATCTACCGCTTTAGCAGAGAGAGCCACCACTGATAATCTTCCACCCCAAATGGTCAATCGCAGAAGGGGTACACAGCCCCTTCCCAGGTTTGTTTCCGATGCCATCAAAATGGGCATATAGCCAAACACTGTCAAGCCCTATCACTGGCAAAGCCCCGTCCCAAATCAAACAGCATGAACGTTGGGCTCATGATTGCCTCATTCTCCTAGCTGGAGGAGAGCACGTGGCCCAGAGGCTTGTGGCAAATGAGGGACACC
>NW_007115066.1:0-371 GCF_000164805.1 Carlito syrichta
GGCCACTGCACTCCAGTCTGGGCGGCAGAGTGAGACTCCAACTCAAAAAAAAAATAATAAATAAATAAATAAAATTTTAAAAATTAAACATTAAAAGTTTTAAAACATTAGGAAAAAACTGTACAAGAAAAATGTAATTAGCTATAAACTATACTTACACAGGCATAATTATATAAATGCAAATTATTGATTTGACAAAAATTATGTCTACATTCAGAAAATGGGGGACAATGATAGAGCACGAGGTGGGAATTATCCTTCACATAAAGAAACAAGTAGCCAGGCTTGATGGCTCAGCCTATAATCCCGCGCTTTGGGAGGCCAAGGCGAGTGGATTGCCTGAGCCCACGGGTTCGAGACCCACCTGGGCA
>NW_007115067.1:0-371 GCF_000164805.1 Carlito syrichta
AGGCGGGTCTCGAACCCACGGGCTCAGGCAATCCACTCACCTCGGCCTCCCAAAGTTCTGAGATTACAGACTGAGCCACCGAGTCCGGCCAGAATGAGTAGTTTTATACAACCTAAGGTGAGGAACAAATCTTTTTTTTTTCCTTGCCTATTTATTTCCAGTATTTGCCATTCCTGAAATTTGGAGGTTTGGGTAATTATTGAGCATCTCTTTTGTATCAGGCATTGCACTCACAGGGCTGACCAGGAGCAGCCCAGTCCCTGTCCTCGTGGTTGCAGTCCAGCGCGGAAGGAGGGCAGTAAGAGAAATGAATGAGCTGGGCTTGGTGGCTCAGCCTGTAATCCCACGCTTTGGGAGGCTGAGGTGAGTGG
>NW_007115068.1:0-371 GCF_000164805.1 Carlito syrichta
TAGATAGCTAGTTAAGTCATCTAGCTAGCCAGGTGGATGACTAGTTAAGCCAACTAGTTTAGTCATCTGGATAGCCAGCTTCCTAGCTCCTTAATCAACTAGTTAAATCAGCTGGATAACCAAATGGCTATCTAGTTAAGTCACCTCGTTAAGTTGGTTGGCTAGGCAGTTCGCTATCTAGTTAACAAGCCTGTTAAGTCAGATGGAAGATAGCTCCCTAGCTAGTTATTTCAGCTAGTAAATTTACCTGGGTAGCTAGGTAGCTAGCTAGTTAAGTAAACTAGTTATGTCAGCAAGCTAGCTAGCTAAGACAGCTAGTTAAGCCTGCTAGCTAGCTAGATAGCTAGCTAGGTAGCTAGCTAGTTATTACA
>NW_007115069.1:0-371 GCF_000164805.1 Carlito syrichta
AAAAAAAAAAAAAAAAAAAAAAAATTAGCGGGGCATGGTGGCACGCCTGTAGTTCCAGCTATCTGGAAGGCTAAGGAGGAAAGATCGCCTGAGCCCAGCAGATCGAGGCTCCGGTGGCCGTGAGCGTGTCACTGCACTCCAGCCTGGGCGACCGTGAGACTCCGACTCAAAGAAAAAAGCCTGAATCCCACCTAGGGCTGTGTCACTACGGGTCCCTGGGCAGCAGGTCTGATTTTTATGTCCCCCGACCCCGCCCCCCGGTGACCTCCCCGAGTCTGAGTCAGGCCTCACAGCCCGCCCTCACACACCTGTTTGAGATCCCCGCCACAAGTCTCCAGAGCCTTCTTGCAATTTACAAAGGAGTAGCCAGT
>NW_007115070.1:0-371 GCF_000164805.1 Carlito syrichta
AGCTGGAACTACAGGCACGCGCTATCACGCCTGGCTAACTTTTTTGATTTATTGTAGAGATGAGGTCTGCCAAGTTGCCCGGGCAGGTCTCAAACCCGCGGGCTCAGGCAATCCATTCACCTCAGCCTCCCAAAGCGCTGGGATTACAGGCTGAGCCACCGAGCCCGGCCTAAATTTACTTTATTGTAGAGACAAGGTCTTGCTGTATTTTGTAGAGACAAGGTCTTGAGACCAGGCTGGTCTCGAACTCCTGAGCTCAAGTAATCCTCCTACCTTGCCTTCCAAATTGCTAGGATTACAGGCATGAGCCACTATGCCCATCCTCTTCACTGGTTTTAAATGCAACCATGTAAGCCAGGCTCGGTGGCTCA
>NW_007115071.1:0-371 GCF_000164805.1 Carlito syrichta
CTGTCACCCAGGCTGGAGTGCAGTGGCACACTCACAGCCACCGCAGCCTCGACCTGCTGACCTCAGGCAATCCTTCTGCTTCAGCCTTCTAAGTAGCTGGAACTACAGGCACACGTGACCACACCTGGCTAATTTTTTGATTTCTTGTAGATATGCAGTCCCACCAAGGTGCCCAGGCTGGTCTCAAGCCTGTGGATTCAGGTAACCCTCTTGCCTCCGCCTCCCAAAGTGTTGGGATTAGAGGCGTGAGCCACCGTGCCTGGCTGTGACCCATATTTAGCAATATTTTTTCTTCCAAGAAAATATAAAGCTAGCCGGGCTTGGTGGCTCAGCCTGTAATCCCGTGCCTTTGGGAGGCTGAGATGAGTGGA
>NW_007115072.1:0-371 GCF_000164805.1 Carlito syrichta
CAAGTTGCCTGGGCTGGTCTCGAACCTGTGGGCTCAGGCAATCCACTTGCCTCGGCCTCCCAAAATGCTGGGATCACAGGCTGAGCCACGGAGCCTGGCCTAGAATTCATTTTCAAAAGTTAAAGGCACTTTGGGAGGCAGAGGCGAGTAGATTGCCTGAGTCTGTGGGTTTGAGACCAGCCTGGGCAACTTGGCAAGATCACGTCTCTACAATAAATAAAAAATTAGCCAGACATGATAGTGATAGCACGTGTCTGTGGTTCTGTCTACTCGGAAGGCTGAGGTGGAAGGATTGCCGGAGACCAGCAGGTCGACACTGGGGTGGCCGTGAGTGTGCCACTGCACTCCAGCCTGGATGACAGTGAAACTCC
>NW_007115073.1:0-371 GCF_000164805.1 Carlito syrichta
CGGCGCGCCAGCAGCACTGCACGCAGGTGCGCAGCCGGCGGCTCATGAAGGAGCTGCAGGACATCGCGCGCCTCAGCGACCGCTTCATCTCCGTGGAGCTGGTGGACGAGAGCCTGTTCGACTGGAACGTGAAGCTGCACCAGGTGGACAAGGACTCGGTGCTGTGGCAGGACATGAAGGAGACCAACACCGAGTTCATCCTGCTCAACCTCACCTTTCCCGACAACTTCCCCTTCTCGCCGCCCTTCATGCGGGTGCTCAGCCCGCGCCTGGAGAACGGCTACGTGCTGGACGGCGGCGCCATCTGCATGGAGCTGCTCACGCCGCGCGGCTGGTCCAGCGCCTACACCGTGGAGGCCGTCATGCGCCAG
>NW_007115074.1:0-371 GCF_000164805.1 Carlito syrichta
ATGAGGTCTCGCTGCCCAGGCGGGTCTCGAACCCGCGGGCTCAGGCAATCCACTCACCTCAGCCTCCCAAAGGCGCGGGATTACAGGCTGAGTGCAATTTTTAATAATCTGCTCAGGGGAGGCCTCACTGAGGAGGGGACATATAAGCAGAGACCTGAAGCGAGGGAAGGAAGACGTTGTGTGGAGGTCTGGGTGAAGATGTTGCAGGCCGAGGGCAAAGCCCATTGCAGGCCGAGGGCAAAGCCCGTGCAAAGGCCCTGTGGTAGGACCACACCATGTGTTCGGGAGGCACAGCAAGGAGGCCCATAAGACTGGAACAGAGGGAGGAGGGGAGGGCGGGGCGGGGACGGGGCAGGCAGGGCAGGGCCTGG
>NW_007115075.1:0-371 GCF_000164805.1 Carlito syrichta
AGCTGGCTAGCCAAATGACTTAACGAAGTAACATAACTAGCTAGCCAGCTGGCTAGCCAGTTGATTAATCAACTAGTTGATTAACGTGCTAGGCAGCTAACCAGCCAGGTTACTAAACTAGCTACCTTAACTAGCTATTCTGCTGGCTAGCCAGCAGCCTTAACTAGTTCTCTAGGTCTCTAGCCATCTGGATAGCCAGTTTTGTTAACTAGCTGACTTAATTAGCTAGCGAGCTGTCTAGCCAACTGACTTAACTTAGTCACTACCTAGCTAGCCAGCTGGCTAGACAACTTACTTAACTAGTTCTTTTACTAGCTGGCCTACTTTCTAGCCAGTTGAATTAACTAGCTTGCTACATAGCTATCCAGATG
>NW_007115076.1:0-370 GCF_000164805.1 Carlito syrichta
CACCCCGCAGTGGTCCCTTGAGGGGGCACGGTGTCCTGGGAGAGAGCACCTCATGAGCTGAAGCCCCAGGGGACTCTGCCCAGGCCGAGAGTGTCCGAGGCCTCCCCAAGGGGACACCCAGCGACATGGGGCTGTCCTGGCCAGCCAGAAATAAAAGCACGGAACATACCATGTGGGGAATGCTTGTGTTTATTCAGTAAGAGCAGGGCCAAGTCCTCCTGGGATCCCGACCTGAGACCCAGCCCCCACCCCAGCCACCGACTAGCGGGAACGGAGCCACCCGTGAAGACCCCTCTCCTGCCCTGCCGTTTCCCCCGCCTCTGTGCACCCAGCGACGGCCACGTCCAGCGAGGCGTGGGGCAGGCACCGC
>NW_007115077.1:0-370 GCF_000164805.1 Carlito syrichta
AAAAAAAAAAAAAAAAAAAGATGTGCAGGGATGGAGGAGGAGTTTCTTCTCTATTCTAAACCTTTAGAATCAGCCAGAGAGGATATAGCCATCTCTCCTTGATTCTCCCAGGCTAGGTTAGCTGCCCCCTGACCTGTGGCCAAAGATGCCTATAATACTCCATATTCTTCCACTAAAATATAAACTTTACGTAGGCAGGCAGGCATTTCTGTTGCTCTGACTTTATCTGCAGCACTTGACTAGAGGCTGGCACATGATAGATACTCAGTAAATGTTGATTGACTAACTGAACAGATGGTTAAATATTTCTCTACAAACCGGGCTCGGTGGCTCAGCCTGTAATCCCGCACCTTTGGGAGGCTGAGGTGAG
>NW_007115078.1:0-370 GCF_000164805.1 Carlito syrichta
AGCGGCCCCTGCCCTCCAGTCTGGGCGACAGTGAGACTCCAACTCAAAAAAAAAAAAAAATTTGTAGGAGCTGGTAGAAAAAGGTGGTTTTTATTCATTATTTAAATATGTGTTGGGTGCCGACTGTGTGCCAGACCCAGAAAAGGAGGAGGAGAAGGAAAAGTTGGGAAAATCAAATAATGAGACTGGTCAACTCTGGACTTTTGATGTGAAGACGCAGTCAAGAGGTAGTGAAAGAACTTAGGCGCCAGGAACAACTGCACACCCGTTAGAGACCAAGAGATTTATTGAAGTGGTGGCTACGGGAAAGGGGCTGTAGCCGGGGGGTGTTAGAGAGAGAGAGAGAGAGAGAGAGAGAGAGAGAGAGGGA
>NW_007115079.1:0-370 GCF_000164805.1 Carlito syrichta
TCTCACTCTGTCACCCAGGCTGAAGTGTGCAGTGGCCTGATCCTAGCTCCCTGCAGCCTCAAACTAATGGCCTCGGCTGGGCGCAGTGGCTCAGGTCTATAATCTTGGGAGGCCTAGGTGAGAGGATTGCCTGAGCCCGCGGGTTCGCGACCAGCCTGAGCAACCTGGCAAGACCTAATCTCTACAATTAACCAAAAAATTAGGTGGGTGTGGTAGGCCACACCTGTGGTTCCAGCTACCTGGAAGGCTGAGGCGGAAGGATCTCGGAGGATCTCGGAGCTAGCTGGTCCAGGCTGCGGTGGCCATGAGCGTGCCACTGCACTGTAGCCTGGGCGACAGAGTGAGACTCCAACTCAAAAAAAAAAAAAAA
>NW_007115080.1:0-370 GCF_000164805.1 Carlito syrichta
CATCCAGGTTGCTGCGAAATTCATGATTTTGTTCTTTTTTATGGCTGTGTAGTATTACATTGTGTAGTATCTGGCTTAGTTTTCTCAAGAATATGTCTTTAAGATTTGTGAAGTGGATCTTATGATGGTTTAGATTTGCATTTAACTAAAATTAAGCATCTTTGCATTATACAGTTGTATTGCTTTTGGGGAAAGAAATCTGTTCTCACAACTTCCCTACTTTTTGTTTTTGAGTTGGATTCTCACTCTGTTGCCCAGCCTGGAGTATAGTGGCACACTCACGGTCACTGTAGCCTCGACCTGCTGGGCTCAGGTGATCCTTCTACCTCAGCCTTCCAAGTAGCTGGAACTACAGGCATGTACCACCATG
>NW_007115081.1:0-370 GCF_000164805.1 Carlito syrichta
CGGGTGGGGGCAAGGGTTGGGGGGAGGGGGAAGCTGCCCTCCATCGCCAGAGGGGCTGGGAGTCCTGGCCTAACTCCACTGGAGGAAGCCAGTGCGTCACCAGCACCTGGTGGAATCCCGGAGGGGGAAGGAGGTTGGAAAGGAGGGAGAAAACAAGAAGCTCACCTCCCAGGAGAGGGTGGAGAGATGTCAGTGAGACCCAGCCCCACCGAAGATCTCGCCCCTTAACGCACCTGCTCGGTCAAGGTCACCTGCTCGAGGAGGACTGAAGTGGCACCAAACCCAGACCAGGAGCGTGGCCCCTCCCTCTTCCTCCACGCCTCGACGGGCCCCACCCCCGCGAGGGGGGGAGGAAGAGGGAGGAAGGGAG
>NW_007115082.1:0-370 GCF_000164805.1 Carlito syrichta
CTCCTCCATAATAGGTGACTCAGTAACTAGCCCTCCTCTATGATGGGTGGCCCAATGACTGGCCCTTTTCTGTGATACATGCCCCAGTGATTGTCTCTCCTGTGTGATTAGTGTCGACTGACTGACTTTTCTCAATGAAGGATTATTCAGTGAATAGGACCTCTGCATATTGAGTGCCACAGTGACTGGCCCTCCTTATTGATGGGTGCCCTATTGACTGGCCATCCTCTGTATAGATGATCAGAGACTGGTCCTCTTCTGTGATTGGGGCCCCAGTGACTAACTTTTCTCGGTGATCACTGCCAAAGTAACAGGGTCTTCTACAAAATTTTTAAGCAGTGGCTGTCCCTCCTCAGTGATATGTGTTCCA
>NW_007115083.1:0-370 GCF_000164805.1 Carlito syrichta
CCCCCCCCGGAGAAAATCCCTCTGCGCGCCAAGTGTGTGCCAGGCCCGGGCGGGTACTTTGCGCGCCTTGCCCTTCTGCAGCTTGGGAGCCGGGGGCGAGAGTCCCCGCTGTGCGGAGAAGGCAGTCAGGCTCAGAGAGGGCAGCGACTCACCCAAGGTCACACAGCCGGGATCCAAGCATGCCCTCCTCTGGGCCCGCCGACCAGGGCTCCATCTTCCCTCGGCCCCGGCGTGCTTGGAGATCTCCGGAGGGGGCGCGGTGGGAGGAGGGGATCTCGGGGCCTCCTGCGGAGGGACCCTGCCGGGAGGAAGCCCACAGCCCCGAGGAGCCCGCCGGGATCGCGACCCCTCCGTGACCCTTCCTTCTCCT
>NW_007115083.1:1075-5092 GCF_000164805.1 Carlito syrichta
GGGGCAGGCGGGCGGAGGGAGACAGCAGCGCCGAGAGAAGAGTAGAGGAGCGCTAAATATAAACTCCTCTGGTGCTGGGGGTTCCGGGGTCCTTCTGAAGAAGGGGTGGGGGCCTCCTCGGATCCCTGAGCCCTCGTCTGATGACACTCCCTCGCGCCCCCACCGCGCGACCCTGCCCGGAAACGCACTCCCCTTGAAGCCAGAAAGACCGAAGCCAGACTTGATGGCTTTCTGGCGGGCATGATGGGGAAGTGGGGTCAAGATGAGAAAGAAGGGAAGAGTCCTGGGAGCGGGCAGGGGCGCCCTTGGTCTCGTTTGCTTCCAAGAAGGAAACAGGTTCCTTCCAGCCAGAAGGACTTAAGTTAGACTTGCAGCGGGACCTCCTCACAGAGTTAAAAGGACATTGGATACAAAGGTAGGGGAAGTCTGGACAAGAGTCTTACCCACACCCTTGTTAAGCCTGCCTGAGCTGGGTGGCCTGCTCCTAGGAGGGCTGGCAGGAAAAGGGGCTTTGTTGGAAGGCAGGGAGCCAGGTTCAGACCAGGGACCTTCTGATCCTTTAAAGTTTCATCCTTTTACAGCTGGAGGGAATGAGGTCAGACTTGCAAACAGAGGGGTATGGGGGAGGAGGTGGGAGGTTGGGGGGGTATTTGGGGGGATCTGGGCACTGGGAAGGAGGGACCTCTCCTGCTTGTCCCCCTACCTCCTGCTCTTCCCTGTAGTGGAAGAACTGAAATTAGACCACCAGAACCTCCACACACACACACAAAAATCCACTCTTTTACATTTATTTTTAATTACACAAATAAAACATGATTTTCTATTTTCCCTGTAAGAAATTCATAGCTTTCATGTAATAATCAAAGCTAGCACTTATTAAGTGTCACAAGAAACTGCTACCTTAGCTCGTTTAATCCTCGCAACAGCTCCTAGGAGATGGAGTTGTATGATGCCCGTGTTAACAGATGAGAAAACCAAGGCCCAGAGAGGTGAGGTCACCCACCCAAGGTCACACAGCTGGGAAGTGGCAGGGCTGAGTCTGATGCCAAGTCACGCCTCCTTAAACACTACTGCATTCTACCACCCAGTCCCCCATCCCTCCCTTGACCCCCTAAATCCAGCCTCTCCCCTGAGGTCACCATCATTGTCACCTTGGTGTGATTCCTTCCAGACCTCTTCCAATGTGTCTACTCCTGGAAACAGTTTGCAGACCAAAAAAATGTAGAGTTTTTGTAAAAGCTTTGCTTTTTGCAAATTCCAGTTTCTTGGGTGAGGTCCCAGAGACGATGCCAGTGGTTCTCCAAGTGTGGTCCCCTGACCAGCAGCAACACATCACATGGAACTTGTTAGGCCTGCCAATTCTTGGCCACGACTCCAGCCTGGGATCGAAAGCTCTGGAAGTGGGGCTCCGTTGGTGATCTGGGTTTTAACACGCCCCTCTGACTCACTCCCACTCATACTGTATACATTCTACATGCCTCTCTTTCTGCTCGATGCTAGATCTTGGTGACAGATCTATCTAGAAATGTGCCTCGCTCCATTTTAATAGCTGTATAGTATTCCATCGTGTCCATGCATTCCTTCGCCAAGTATTTCCTGAGCACCTACTTAGTGCCAGGCATGGTTCTAGGCCCTGGGGGATGCAGCTGTGAACAAAACAGACTGAACTCTCTTGTCCCCTTAAGCTGACGTTTTAGTGAGAGATTCAACAAAGAAATGACACCTTGCTATATAATTTTAAATCAAGAGGTCATTGCTGATATATATATATGTATATATATATATATCTCCAAAAAGCAGGACAACAGGATACAGGATGACAGGGGAACTATTTTAGAAAGGTGTCAGAGAAGAGGTCACGGAACCAAAGGCCTGAATGAGGTGGGAGGGGAGGGTGAGCCAGTGAAAGCACTCTCTTGTGATAGGAGCATGGATGGCGTGTTCAAGGACGATGGTGACACCAGCATGGTTAAAGCACAGTGTGCAAGCCTGTGATTTGTGGGGGGACATGACGTGGGGTCTTTGGGTGGTCGGAGATTGTTTTAGCCACTCCTTGACACCGCACAAAGATGATTCCACCATGGGCATCTCAGCAGACCCAGGGCAGGAGCCCAAAGCAGGGTGCTTTTTTGGGGGGGAGGGTCAGGCTTCACTGTCAGCCAGGCTGGAGTTCAGTGACAGGATCGCTGCAGCCTCACCCTCCTGGACTCGGGTGATCCTCCTACCTCAGCCTCCCGAGTAGCTGGGACTACAGGCATGCACCACCCACCTAGCTACTTTTTTTTTATTTTGGGGGGAGAGGGGTTGGGGTCTCACTCCGTCGCCCTGACTGGAGTGCAATGGCCGCTCCCGGCCACCGCAGCCTCGACCTGCTGGGCTCCGGCGATCCTTCTGCCTCAGCCTTCCGAGTAGCTGGAACTACAGGCGCGCGGGAGGTCTTGTTATGTTGCTCAGGCTGGTCTCGAACTCCTCGGCTCAAGGGATCCTCCCACCTCGGGATTACAGGCAGGAGCTGCTGCGCTGGCCTGGAATGATTTGTTGACCTTGCCGAGTAAACAGGCCCAGATGGGGGCTTCTCTTCCGGGGGGAGGGGTGAGGACAAGCCCAGGAGAGCAGTCCCAGGAGTTAGAAGCTGGGGGGGGGTGGACTGGCCGCGGGGGAGCCGGCCAGTCTTTCTGCCCTAAATAGGCAGGGCTGGGTGCCTGTCCTCCCAGCCCCTCCTCCCTCCTTCCCTCCCTCCTGCCATGCAGACAAGCTGCTTTTGTCTGAGGGTCAACCGTCAGCCCCAGGCTGCCCGCTGCTACCTCTGGCCTCCCTCAGACCCATGTGAGACTGTTCCTGGCTCTGGCCCTCGGTTTCCCAACATGAGCTTAAGTTGTCGTGTCTGGGGTACCCTGTCTGTGTTGTGTCAGCCCCTATCCCACCCCGTCGCAAGGGTTTTCACTTTCATTTATTCACACCTGATAAGAAGTGATCTTTTCCTGCAGCAAGTGGGATGCAGGGTAGACTCACAGGACTTTCTAGGAGGCATGAGGGTTCTTTCCGAGGAGAGGAGCAAAGAGGTGTATGAGTTGTGGTCAGCCTAGTTTATCCATATGAGGGGCACAGTCAGCCTGCAGCAGGAAGAACTTAGGAAGACTTGCAGAAGGACTTCCTATTGGGGATAAGGGCAAGGGGGGAAGAGGGGCGCATCTGAGAGAGGAAGGCCTAAGACCAGGAGAATGCAGACCCGCGGCCAAGGGATGTGCTGGGCCCAGGACACCACCTTTTAGCAGTGAACTGTCCTTACAGCAAGAAGACCTGAAGTTAGACTCAAAGAGGGACATTCTAAAAGGGTTGAGGGGAGCCAGGCTCGGGGGCTCGGCCTGTAATCCTGTGCCTTTGGGAGGCTGAGGTGAGTGGATTGCCTGAGCCCGCGGGTTCGAGACCCGCCTGGGCAACATGGCGGCGAGACCTCATCTCTACAATAAATCAAAAAAATCAGCCGGGCGTGGTAGCGCGCGCCTGTAGTTCCAGCTACTCGGAAGGCTGAGGCGGAAGGATCGCCGCAGCCCAGCAGGTCGGGGCTGCGGTGGCCTGGAGCGGCCACTGTACTCCAGTCTGGGTGACAGGGTGAGACTCCAACTCAAAAAATAAAAAAAAATAAAAGGGTTGAAGGGGCTGTGAGCGCAGATGGGGTAAAAGCTGATGGGAGGGGGATAAGAGACGCAGCCTCATCACACCTAAGAGGGAATGAGAGAGGGCTGCAGCATGAGGGATCAGAGCTAGACTGCCAGAAGGACTTTCTAATGGGGATGAGGGGACCGAGACCTCGAAGGAGTGCTGGAACTCAGGCACTCCTTTTCTCCTTTTGAACTCGGAGCCTCACCGTCCAAGTGAAACGGCCCGTGGGCTCACGGGATAGGGGACCAGTCTGGCAGGGGAAGGGGGGCCTGCTGACCACCCCGCTCCCGTGCCCTCAGGAGGCCCTGCCCGGGCTCATCTGGGACCTGGGCCAGCAGCTGGGAGACCTGAGCC
>NW_007115084.1:0-370 GCF_000164805.1 Carlito syrichta
CGGGGGTCTGCTGGGGCCGGCCTGGCTGGGTCCCACGGACACCCGCCTTCCTAAGACCGGACCCTGAGGGACTCCCTGCTGCGTGGCCTCGGCCCAGGGCGGCAGGGGCAGGCCCACGGGTCTTGAAACGTGCATGAGAGGCCAGGCTGGCCACAGGCCCCGCCGAGCTCCTTCTCTGCCTCTCCCCGAGCCTCTGCCACCGCTGAGTGAGCGGGACGTGGTCCCGGGGTGGGAGGGGCTGGGTGCCATGCTCGTGCCTGCCCGGCCCCACTGCCGCCGGCCTCACTGCCCCGGGCCGCGTGCCAGGAGCACGAGACAGGTTGCCCAGCCCTCAGGTCAGGCGGGGGCACCCCTGCCCCCAGGCCTCTGC
>NW_007115085.1:0-370 GCF_000164805.1 Carlito syrichta
AAAAAAAAAAAAAAAAAGTTTAAGAAAACCGGAGCCACCCTAAGCAGGTGACTGCTGGGGTAGCTGGGACTGATTCCTGTTGGAAGGCAGAGTGGAACGTGTCTTGGCGTGGAGGGGCGAGGGAGTTGGGAGTTTATCTGCCAACGCTTGTCAGCCATTGCTTGAGGGCTGCTGGTGTAGACAGAACACGCTCTGGAACTGGAGAGGCACAGGGACTTTGGAAGCCTTTAGTTTGTATGCATTTGATACGTGATGGGGGTGATGGTAATGTGGACATGGTTTTCTTTTTTTTTTTTTTGAATCGGAGTCTCACTCTGTCACCCAGACTAGAGTGCAGTGGCCGCTCCCCGCCACCACAGCCTCAACCTGC
>NW_007115086.1:0-370 GCF_000164805.1 Carlito syrichta
GGCGGCGGCGGCGGCGGCGGCAGCAGCAGCAGCAGCAGCAGCAGCGGCGGCGAGGACGCCGACGACCTGATGTTCGACCTGAGCTTGAATTTCTCCCAGGGCGCGCACAGCGCCGGCGAGCAGCAGCTGGGGGGCGGCGCGGCGGCCGGGAACCTGTCCCTGTCGCTGGTGGATAAGGATTTGGATTCTTTCAGCGAGGGCAGCCTGGGCTCCCACTTCGAGTTCCCCGACTACTGCACGCCGGAGCTGAGCGAGATGATCGCGGGGGACTGGCTGGAGGCGAACTTCTCCGACCTGGTGTTCACGTATTGAAAGGGGCGCCCGCTTCTCGCTCTTTCTCGCGGCGGGGGCAGAGCTGGGGTCCTTGGGA
>NW_007115087.1:0-370 GCF_000164805.1 Carlito syrichta
GAGGAGGGCCAGTTGCCAGACAACACTCACAGAGGAGGGCTATTCACTAGGGCACCATTAAGAAACAGGGTTAGTCACGGAGGTACAAATTCCAGAAGAGGTCCAATCTCTGTAGTACCCATAGTTGAGGAGGGCTAGTTACTGGAGATCAAATTATCAAGGAGACGTTTTCACTGGGACAGTGATTACAGAGTAGAGCTAATCACTGGGACAGTAATCACAGAGGATAATCACACAATGGCGTATTTTTCAAAAACCAGAGCCTATAACTGTGGCACCCATCACAGAGGATGACTGATAACTGGGTCACACATTATAGAGGATCTATCAAATGAAGGCCATTAGGGATCTATCAAATGAAGGCCATCCA
>NW_007115088.1:0-370 GCF_000164805.1 Carlito syrichta
CGAATGATTCCAAATTCCAAGGATATGATTCTTTATCTTGTCCCAATTATGGACAGACTTCTTCACCTCGAAAGGAGTGAGGCAAATCCGCTTAAACTCAGAGTGACATCGGGGAGCCAACTTTATCTTTAAAGTTACAAGTTCTTGTCCTACTGCTAAAATTTATCCTCTAAAGCATTAACTTTACTTTCTAACTTTCGATCTATAATCTCCTGAGTCGCTAATGCATTAGAAACATTCTTAGATAACTGATCAGCAAAGGTAGCTGTATGAACTTCCTTAGATAGAGCTACAGATGAAACTGTTATTGATGTAGCAATAGCTTATTAATGCTGTAATTCCTAAAATTAAAGTAGCTAAAATAATTTTC
>NW_007115089.1:0-370 GCF_000164805.1 Carlito syrichta
AATCCACTCACCTCAGCCTCCCAAAGGCGTGGGATTACAGGCTGAGCCACCAGCCCGGCTCAAATCATAAAATTTGTAAAGTGTATGTGGACTATCACCAAAGACAGTCATTTTAAAGAAATTTTTTAAAAGAATATTTTAAAGAAATCACTTTTTAATTTTTTTTTATTTTAAAAATGTGGAGTACAAGAAGTAATCTTCTTAAAAAATATTTTTATAGACCGGGCACAGTGACTCAAGCCTATAATCCCAGCACTTTGAGAGGCTGAGTCAAAGGGATTGCCTGAGCCCATGGGTTTGAGAACAGCCTGGGCAACTTGGTGAGACCTCATCTCTACAATAAATCAAAAAATTAGCCGGGCGTAGTAGC
>NW_007115090.1:0-370 GCF_000164805.1 Carlito syrichta
AAATAGAGATTATAGTAATAGTACTTATTTTATAGGGTTGTTGTGAAGCTTATCAACAATACATACACAGTGCTTAGTATAATACTAAATCTATGATCGAGCCTTTTATTAGTATCTTATGTTGATATCAAATAAGCACATTAGAATAAACATTCAAATGAGTTTCGCTTATAAAGCTTTAATCATCACAGGCTATCCAGTTAAGCCAGTGATGTTAATTTTTTTTTGCAAGGTGCGTAAAGGGAGAGAGAGAATAAGCTTTTCGATTAAATATGGATAAATTAAAGTTTGGCGTGATATGGGAGAATCATTTTTTTTTAATTCATTAAAAACTCTGGATATAGGCCCTATGCAAACAAAGTCATTGGTT
>NW_007115091.1:0-370 GCF_000164805.1 Carlito syrichta
CCCGCGGGCTCAGGCCATCCACTCGCCTCAGCCTCCCAAAGGCGCGGGGTGACAGGCCGAGTCACCGAGCCCAGCTTGCTACGTATATTTTTAAAGCACAACAATAGTTTTGCTTTTAAAATATATGTCCGAGCCGGGCTCAGTGGCCGCTGCCCTCCAGTCTGGGCGACGGAGTGAGACTCCGACTCAAAAACAAAAAGAGGACCCGTCATATCCTCCTCACGGTCTTGTGGGGTCATCCACTGGGCCCCGCGCAGGGCCTGGCACACGGCGGGCGCTCCAGAAACGCGGGTCACTCCTTCCCTCTTCCCACGGCTCGGGCGGAGCGAGGGCGCCTATCTCTTTAAGTTATGCAAATGAGGCGGAGGGC
>NW_007115092.1:0-370 GCF_000164805.1 Carlito syrichta
CTGGGCGACCGGGTGAGACTCCAACTCAAAAAAAAAAAGATTTCTCTCCTAGGGCACCCCCAGTACCGGAGTAGAAGTGGACAGACCACGAGGGCCCGGAGGGCGAGGGCCGATCCTTCCTGGCCCACCGCAGGAGGAATCCGCGGGCGGTGCGGGGACAGAGAGAAGGCGGAAGGGACAGGCCGCCAGCCCGCTTCCTCGCCCTGCAGGCGCCCTCTCTGACCTTCCCCTCTCCCCGCGGCGCCCTCTTTGCCGATGCTTTGCCCGAGTGTCCACGTGCCTGGGCGCGTCCACGTGCCTGGGCGCCGAGTGAGAAACGCGACGCGCCCCAGGGCGAGCGGTGGGCCCGCGTGGGTCCTCGCAGCCTCGC
>NW_007115093.1:0-370 GCF_000164805.1 Carlito syrichta
CCAGCGTCGACCTGCTGGGCTCCGGCGATCCTTCTGCCTCAGCCTTCCAAGTAGCCGGAAATACTGGCACGTGCGACCACGCCCGGCTAATTTTTGATTTATTGTAGAGACGAGGTCTCACCAAGTTGCCAAGTTGCCCGGGCTGGTCTCGAACCTGTGGACTCAGGCAATCCTCTCACCTAGGCCTCCCAAAGAGCTGGGATTACAGGTGTGAGCCACTGTGCCCGGCCTCTGTCCACTTCTTTGTAACATGACCCCTCTGGTCAGTTACAAAAGGGAAAATCAGCTGGACTCGGTGGCTCAGCCTGTCATCCTGCGCCTTTGGGAGGCTGAGGTAAGTGGATTGTCTGAGCCCGCGGGTTCGAGACCC
>NW_007115094.1:0-370 GCF_000164805.1 Carlito syrichta
CTGGCCTGCTTGCTAGTCAGCTGAATTAACTTGCTTGCTATATAGTTAGCCTGCTGGCTAGCCAGCTGACTCAACTAGGTGACTTAATTAGCTAGCCAGCTGTCAAGCCAACTCAGTTAATTAGCAAGCTTCCTGGATAGCCAGTTGGATAGCCAACTGACTTAACTAGTTGACTTAACTAGCTAGCCAGCTGGCTGGCAATCTGACTTTAACCTAGCTAACCAGTTGCCTATTGAGCTGACTTAACTAGATTACTGAACTACCTAACTGACTAGCCAGCTGACATAACTAGTTAGCTACCCAGCTAGGGAGCTGGCTAGCCAGCTGACTTATCTTGCTGACTTAACTAGCTAGCAAGCTAACTTAACCA
>NW_007115095.1:0-370 GCF_000164805.1 Carlito syrichta
GGCCCAGGGAGCCCCGAGGCCCGGGGGAGCCAGCCCAGCTCCCCTGCTCTTGGTTCTGAAGGGCAGCATTGCCCCCCAGAGGTCCCCTTCCTCTTCTCTTGCCCCTGCGCCCCTGTTCCTCACTGCATGTACGGGAGTCAGACAGCACACAGCCCTGGCTGTGTCCAGGAGGGCAGCCTGAGTCAGGCCCCTGCAGAGAAGGGAGGTCTGACAGGCAACCACCGGCCAGGGCTCCAGCTGGGCAGGGGTTGTCTGGGAGGCCGCCATGGGGAGCGTGGAGCGGCTGCAGCCCGGCTCCCTGAGCCCCCACACAGGCCGGACAGCGTGTGGCCCGTCCCGGCGCTTCACCCTGCCTGCACAGTGCAGGCGA